>NC_091469.1:17753100-18053100 GCF_036971445.1 Narcine bancroftii | reverse complement strand
CAGAACTGTAAAAGCTGCAAAGTGGATCATTGAGGCCTCCCTCTCCCCCATCAACATGATCTGATGGGTTCGTTGTTTGAAGAAGGCTTGCAAAATCATTGAAGACCCCTACAACAACACACAGCATCTTTCACCTACTCCCATCAGAAAAGTGAGACAGAAGTATCAGAGCTAGAACCACCAGGCTGAGAAACAGCTTCTTCCTAATGGCAGTGAGACCACTGAATGAACCTCTCGTACAAACCTCTGAGATTCTCCTATTTATTAAACAATATTTATTTATTTTATATGTGTCCTGTATGTACCCACTGCTATGCAGTATGTATCCCAATGCTGTATGCTTATTATATCTGGATGTGTGGCTGCATGTTTTTGCACCGAGGACTGGAGAATGCTGTTTCATCAGGTTGTACTCAACAATCGGATGGTAATAAACATGAACTTGATCTTCTCAGCACTTTGATGAAGATCCTAAATGGCATGTAGCTTTAAACTATAATTTACTATGATTGGAAAGTTTAAATGTGGAAAATAACCGGTCTTAAGACTTCTCTTGGCAGGTATCAATTTGTACAATACTGCCAATTAATAAGGCGTGTGGATCAAATCATATGAATTGTTGAGAGTATAAAATTGACTTTTATTCCATTTTAAAGTTGTAACTTGACTTTCAATGGAAGAGAAATTGATCCCTTCTGGAAATAAATGACTTCTGTTTCAGCTGGCCAAGATGAAATTAGACTGTAATTAAATAATTCAGGTTTAAATAATATCATGAACTTACAATTCTGCAACATAAAACTTTTCAATTAGTGGTTAATAATTGATTAAAGCACTCTTGTATTTAAACCTGTTCTAAATTTTTGGGACAAAATTGATTTAAAAAATTAATCAGCACACTTACTGTTCTCCAGAATTCGTATGGAGCCATACATGTAATAGGTTGGCACCAAACCCTTTGTAAATATAATGTATAAAAAGGAGTACAAGGTGGAAAATAAACCATCAGCAGACTAAGACAAAAGTTGTGCATAAAAAACACATGGATGAAAAATAAATTATAAAGCATATGTACCTTTTACATGCTACACCTTTCAATTGTTGCACAAAATTGATTGTTAAACTTCTTTGGGACCATAGCCTGCACATGGACAATCAAGCAGTAATTTTTCATTTCAGCTGTCTATGTTTATGACATGCAGACACAAAACCATATGGAAACCAAGAATCATCATTAATCTTTGTGTAATTGACAATCTTCACTTCTCATATGGGTGATAAAGAACAATTGTGGACCGTGCACAGGAAATCTGGATTGAACTGTAAAGATTATCCAGGTACCGCATTATGGCAATAAATTTGTGTGATTAGACCAATTGATTTAGTGTTTATCACATAATTTTAACAAAACTTCAACTGAAACTTCAAAACACTTAGTTCAGAGTAAACTTGGTCAAAAGCATCAGTGCAGTTGAATGTAGGAGATCTAATCCAGGATTTCAGGGTCTGAGTTACAGGGAAAGGTTGTGCAGACTGGGGCTTTTTTCTCTGGAGTGTAGAAGATTGAGAGGGGGCTTGATAGAGGTGTTTAAGATTTTAAAAGGGACAGACAGAGTAAATGTGGATAGGCTTTTTCAATTAAGAAAGGGGGAGACTCAAACTAGAGGACATGGTTTAAGATTGAAGGGGGAAAATTATAAGGGGAACATGAGGGGAAATTTCTTTACACAGAGGGTGGTGGGGATGTGGAATGAGCCGACAGACGTGGTCGAGGCGGGATCATTGGTTACATTTAAGGAAAGACTGGATCGTTACATGGATAGGAGGGGACTAGAGGGGTATGGACCGGGTGCTGGTCAGTGGGACTAGGAGGGTGGGGATTTGCTACGGCATGGACTAGTAGGGCCTGTTCTGTGCTGTAAGTGGTTATATGGTTATATGGTTATAAGGACTCTGACTGTTTGATGCTGGCTTGTTCCTGTATCACCAAATGCAGCATTGCAACCACCATAGGGACCAAGGTGAGCGTGCGTGGAGGTAAAGTACACTGAAGAACACAATCTGATTTCAAATATAGAGATATAAAGCAGGGTAACAAGCCCTTTGGCACACTGAGGCTGTGCTGAGCATCAACCATCCATTTACACTAATCCTGCAATAATCTCATTCTCCTTTAATTACATCAACACTCACAAGATACTACCACTCAATGTGCAGTGTTCAATTAACCAACAGACCCACAAGTCTTTGAATGTAGGATGAAAGCAGAGCACTCAGAGGAAACATGCAGGGTCACTGGGAGAAGTGCAACCACACAGAAAACAGCCAAGATCAGGTTTGAACAAGTCTCCATCTGCGAAGCTATGACTTGCTTCAACTTAACATGCATTACCTGAGTCTCAACCACAGCACACTAAGGACACTAAGGATCTGTACCAACTTACAAGAGCACCAGGCAAACAAACATGGTAGATCGCCACTTACTTAATTCACTTCAACTGCACTTGTCAAAGAAGTCAGTCATGTCAGTAATTGTCATCTTTGTGGGAGCTGAATACTCTTCAATGTATATCCTGGCAACAGCTTGCAGAATGATGTCTTGTTCTGAACTCTATATTCTTGGTAAGATGCTTTCAACTCACCGCAATGTTTGTGCATGATACGCCTATGAAGGCTAACAAGCTGGAATCGTGTCTAAGCTGTTAGAACATAAAAAATAGTAGCAGGAGTAGGCCATCTGGCCCATCGAGCCTGCTCCGATAGGCTCATCTCCACCCACCTGTCTTTTTCCCATATTCCTTAATTTCTTTACTATGTATAAATCTATCCAACGTTGTCTTAAATATATTTACTGAGGTCACCTCCACTGCTTCAATTGGCAGTGAATTCCACAGATTCATCACCCTCTGTGAAGAGAAGTTACTCCTTATCTCTGTCCTAAATCTACTATCATACAACAATAGAACATTACAGAACAGAGAACAAGCCATGTGCCCCTTCTAGTCTATGCTGAAACATCACTCTGCTATTCCCACTGACTTGAACTACTCCATAATCCTCCAGACCTCTCTCATCCATATATCTATACAATCCATTCTTAAAACTTAAGAGTAAGCCTGCATTTGCCACATCAGATAGGAGCTTGTTCCCCCTAAACCTTTCCCCTTGCACCCTAAAGCCATGTCCTCTTGTATTTACCTCTCTTAATCTAAGTGGAAAGAGCCTATTTGCATTTTCTCTGTCTATACCTCTATCCTATCTCCCCTCTTTCTACTATGGTCCAAGAAATAAAGTCTTAACTTATTTAATACTTGAAGAACCAGCAACATCCTGGTAAATCTTCTCTGCACTCTTTCAATTTTCCTGATATTCTTCTGGTTTAGTGACCAGAACTGTACACAATACTCTAAATTTGTTTTCACCAATGTCTTATACAACCTCACCATAACATCCCAACTTCTGAACTCAATACTTTGATTTATGAAGGCCAAGACACCAAAAGCTTTCTTTATAACCCTGTCTACCTGTGACGCCACTTTCAGGGAATTACCCCGAATCTTGAGGATATACTCATTAGTTTTCATCTCCCCTACCAATGGAAGTAACTTGCCTACCTAAATCTTATCCATGTCTTTCATAATTTTATATATTTCAAAACATCCCTTATCATTCTTCTAAATTCCAATGAGTAAATTTCCAGACAACATAACGTCTCCTCCTAGACCAACTCCTTCATCCCTGGAGTCAACCTGATGAACCTCCTCTGCACCATTTGCAAAGCCATCATTCCTCAAGTAAGGAGGCCAGAACTGCACACAGTATTCCAGATGTAGTCTTACCAGTACTTTGTACAGTTGCATCATAGCCTCCTTGCTTTTAAATTCAATATCTCGAGGAATAAAGGCCAATATTCCATTTGCCTACTTAATGGCCTGCTGCCCCTGCAGACCAACCTTTTGCGATTCATGCACAAGCACTCCCAAGTACCTCTGCATGTCAACATGCTGCAATGGCTTGCATTCTTACTTTCAAAGCGGAACATCCTACTTTTCCCAAAATTGTACTCCATCTGCTAGACCCTTGCCAACTCACTTAACCTATCTATATCTCTCTGCAGACACTCCATATCCTCAATACCATTTGCTTTTCTACTCAATTTAGTGTCACCAGCAAACTTAGATACACTACAATCTGTCCCTTCTTCCATATCATTTATGTATACTGTGAACATGCTAACATTAACCATGCTAATACATCACCTTACATGCATCCTTATTTTCTGTATGTTTTTTATGTGGCACCTTATCGAACACCTTCTGAAAATCCAAGTAAACAACATCCATCTGCTCCCCTCTATCTCCCATGCTGATTTAATCCACAAGGAACTCCAGTAAATTTGTCAAACAGGACGTGCCTTTGGTGAATCCATGCTGCATCTGCCTGATGGATCCATTTCACTACAGATGCCTCACTATTTCTTCTTTAATGATCACCTCAAGCTTTTTCCAACTACTGATAGTAAACCAAATGGTCCACAGTTCCCTGTCTTTTTTGAATTGTTTTGTTACATTAGCTTTTTTCCAATCCACTGGGACCGGCCTAAAATCCAGAGAATCTTAGTAAATTATCACCAAAGCCTCGACTATAACTTCTGCCATTCCTTTCAGTACCCTGGGATACTTGCCATGAGGACCAGGGAACATCTATCTTTAGACCCTCAAGTTTTACTAACAACTATTACATCCAGGTCCTCACCTCCCATCCCATCCATTACATCTGTCTTTGGCATGCTTGACATGTCTGAACAGTGAATACCAACACAAAATAGTCATTCAAAGCCTCAGCCATTTCATCATTATCAAATCTCAATTATCCCTTCTCATCTTCCAAAGGTCCAATCTTCATTTTAGCCAACCTTTTGCGCTTTATACAATTATAAAATCTTTTACAATCAATTTTTATATTTTGTGCTGATCTTTTTCATAGTTTATCTTCTCTTTCTTTATTGCTTGCTTCATGGATCTATGTTGCTTCTTAAAAGTTTCCCAATCTTTCAGTTTTCTACTGTTCTTGGGAACTTTGAATGCATGAGTTTTTAGTTTGACGCCTTCCTTGATCACCTCAGTTATCCAAGGCTGGCTGTCCCCACCCTTAATGTCCTTGCTTTTAACTGGAATATACTCTGTTGAGCACCATAAAAGATCTCTTTGCAAGTCCTCCAATATTCCTCAATCTTTCCTCCATATAACCTGTGTTCCCAGCTTACCCTAGCCAACATCTTCCTCATCCCCCTGTAGTTTCCCTTGTTTAGCATAACACACTTATTTTAGACAAACTCTGGTACCCTCTGTTGTGTGGGAAGGGAGACAAGTTTGGTGCATTCAAAGAGAAACAAGTTTGGACACAGGGTGAATGGAGAAACAATTGTCATTGAAGCATATGTAAGGGGATTGCAACAGGATTAATACACTCAAGTATTCTCAATCACACAACATGGTTCAACCAGTCGCATCAGTATGAATGCTGCTGATACCAGTAACTGCTTACACTCTCACAAGCACAGTACAACCCAGGCACACCGCACTAAATGCTACAAGTACTAGCAACTGTTTATACAGACATCACAACAAAGGACTACAATATGCTTCCCACCATTCTTTGTCTTCCATGGGCATGGCTTAGATGCCATCTACAACTACAACAACATACAGTACAAAAGAATCGATCCCTATGTAGTACACACCTTACCAACAACTCCTCTAATGTTGTCCACAGCAGGGTTCATTTCAGGGCCAAAGATCAAAAGAGAAAGAGCTGCTGCACATGGTGGACTTTATCATGCAGTAATCTCGAGAGTCCAGCCGAGGTGATTAAAAGGGCCAATGGGTGGGTAGAGTCCAACCTTGATTGACAGGTGATGCAATTTCTGACTAGGTTCCAGATGGAGAGGTCTTGTGACCTTCTCCAATTCACATTCCTACCAGGTTTCAGATGGAGGGGCCACATGACTTTCCACAATCCACGCAACACCCTCCAGTTGTATAATAAACTCAATATTCTGTGATCATTTTTTCCAGAGGATCCCTAACTACAAGATCATTAATTTTACCAGTCTCATTGCATAGGACCAGATCCAAGCTAGCATGTCCCATTGAAGGTTCAGTAACATATTATTTAAGAAAGCCATCCCATATGTATTCTTTGAAGTCCTCCTCAAGGTTGCCTCGACCAATCTTATTCACCCAATCTATATGCATGATAATGTCCTCCACGATACCTACTGTTCCATACTTGTTTGCTTCTGATATTTCTTGTTTTATTGCCTGTCATTAGCGAGTAGTCAATAGTTAACTCACTGGTGATACTTTTCCCTCTTTATTGTTCCTAATCTCTTCCTAAATAGATTCAGCACTCTGCTCCTTAGATCTTACATCATCATTCACTATTGCCTTGATCTCATCCATAACTAAGAACTCTACCCCACCTCCTTTACCTTCCTGCCTGTCCTTCCTTATTATCTGATATCCACCCTGCATCCATATTTCTGTAATGAGCACTAAATCATATCCCCTTGTACTGATTTGTGCCGTAAGTTCATTTACCCTGTTTTGAATAAAGTGATCTCATACCCATTGTGCTTTTAAACTCTGGTAATCTTTGCTTCTTTTGCACTTGACTTTCATCCCCTCTACTCTTAGTTTTCTCTTTTTTTAAACTTTTGTTTTAACTTTATCCACACTCTTTTCTTTTACTTTATCCACCCCTCTCCAAACTGTTGAACCCATCCTCAACTGTTTAATTTAAAGTCCTGTCCACAGTCCTAGTCACATGATTCACCAGGATCGAGGTCTAATCGTGGTTCAGATGGAGCTCATCCCTTTTGAACAGTTCTTTCTTTCATCAATACTGGTGCCAGTTTCCCATGAATTGGAACCCACTTCTTCCACATCAATCCTTGAGCCACACATTTAAGTGTCTAATCTTCTGGATCCTGTGCCAATTTGCCCATGGCTCAGGATTATCACCTGTTTGTTTATGCTTTTTTTAAAATTTGGTGGAATAGTGAAGATTGAATATGGGAGGTGGTACAACTCCTGGCTGTAGTTCCCCATTAACCTCACCTATCAATCCAAATTCAAGTTCATGGTACCAAGGTGCAGTGAGAAAATTTGTTTTGCAAGCAGTTCAGTGATCCTTATGTAGTTTGCAGGAAAAATACAGTGCAGTGTTAGTGAGTTGCAGATAGAGATCAGTTAGAACCAGTGGTGAAATGAGACTAATGGAGCTCGAACTAGTCTGATTTAATTTATCCTGTTACACGACGAAGGTTACGGAATGTATTGTTGATTTTAGGAAACAGATACCAAGAGATCAGACATCAGCCTGTACTGATTTGTCAGAGATGGAGAGGCTTAAAACCTCCAAATTCCTGCGAGTCCCTTTATCAGAATGCCTTTCCTGGACCCAGCACATCAAGAAAACTACGAAGAAGGCAGAACAATGCCTCAACTTTCATAGAAGTCTGAGATTTGACATGTCATCAGATAGTCCATAATTGTTTTTTGAAACATAATGGCGTTGCTGCCAGGAATGCTGGAATGGCAGCACTCCCCCTATTGTGGACCCTGCAGAAGGGAGAGCAGAAGCACAGCACTGCTCCAAAGGGTTATCACGGTGGCAAAATTACCTGTGTCAGGAGCAGTGCTGGCTGTCGCTGATGATGTATGTAATGCCAATTTGCAGGGTTAATAGCGCGCATGCGCAGGTGTGTTAAGTGCCAGTAAATGGGTGGTAAATCTCAGATGCAAGAAGAGGAGGGTGAGAGTGTCAGGATCACCCGTGTGGCAGTGAGCCAATGAGAAGGTCAGATGAGTTTAGCTGGATGGTGTTCAGGGAGTTGAAGAAGGCGATGTTGTGTCGAGTGAATAAAAAAGAAAGTTAACTTTATAGTGGGCTGAATGAAATGGGTGAGTGTACAGTATTCTTTATTTGTTTATAAGCTGTGGTAAATCAATGTCATTACAAGTGGTAAGCCCCCATAAGTTCACAGTACCTTCTAATTTAGAATAGAGAGTGATGAGGATAAACCCCTTACAAGAGCAGTTGGGGAGGTCAAACTAAAGATCCTCTCCCCCATCCCCTTTCATTAATAATGCACCAGCATGGTTCAGGATCCTCGAAGCATGTTTTTCTGCTTTCAGTATGATGAGTCAGAAGACAAAGTACAGTTTACTTGTGGAACGTATTCCAGAACAGATTGCCTGTGAAGTGGATGATGTCTTGATGCAATGGTTTTCAAACTTTGTCTTTCCATCACATTCTACCTTATGTAACCTTTATGACACAGGTGCATACGTACGTGAGTGGGAAAAAAAAAAGGTTGAGAACCACTGCTCTAGATCCAATTGTTACTGAAATATTTTGCATGAGAAAAATTGTCATTGGCCCATTTCATCAGGAGTTATGAAACAGTGTACATGATGAGTCATTTAGGTACGATTAAAACAGTGATTTTCAACCTTTTTCTTTCCACTCACCTACCATCTTAAGTAATCCCTTACTAATCACAGAGCACCAATGGTAAAGGGATTACTTAAGGTGGTAGGTGAGTGGAAATAAAAAGTTTGAAAAAACACTTTTAGTGGATCCGGATGGTAATGCATAACATGGCTATTCTGCGGTATACTCAGCCATCTAGGGAAATTCAAATTGCCCAATTACTAGCTGACAATAGCCTAGGTGATAGGCAATCAACACAGATGTTGAGGAGGTGGAGACAGTCGCTAGGTCTTTTGAGGATCATTGCATTCCACCTTTCAGTGTTCTAATCACTATTACAGCAGATTGAGGGTCTCAGTTGGAAATGGCGTTGTTCTGAGTTCTCATTGATCTTTTGGGCACTACCTATATTCACACTATGGCTTACCATCCACAGGCCAATGACCTCGTTGAGCATTTCCATTGACAATTGAAGGCAGTAGAAACAGCTGGTGGTGATGCATCTACGTGGAGCGAACATTTGCCCATGGTTCTCCTTGAAGTGCGTTCTGCTGTTAAAGCAGATCTTGGATGTTCTGCAGCAGAGGTAGTGTGTGGCACTACGTTGACCTTGCCAGGCAAGTTTGTGAATCCGAAACCAATTACAACACTCTATGATCCAGCTAGTTATATTGATCACCTTCGTGAGAACATGAGATTACTCCAAACTATTCCCACGCAGCAGGTGTCACCTGCAGTGTATGTATCAAATTATTTACAATGTTGTACTCATGTGTTCCTCTGACATGATGCTGTTCGCCAACCATTTCAACCCATTCAAATGGACCTTTTCATGTTTTACAACATCACCTGAAAACTTTTGTGATCGACAGGAATGGAAAAGTTGACACAGTTTCCATTGACAGGTTGAAGCTAGAGGATATCGACAGTCCATGTTCTGCATCGGAGTCCAAGTTAGAGGACCAGTCGGACCTTTACCAATCGGACTGTGCATCACCTGTCTTTTACTATCTTACAAGGTCAAGCGGAACTGTCTAGCCCTACATAGCGGGACAGTTCCAATCAGTCGCCTCCTTGCATGACTTGTGACTGTGTACTTATCTTCGTCAGGGGCGGTGTCAGCTGCCACTGATGACATAAGCGATGTGACGCATCTTCACAGGTGAGTTAAGAGTCAGTATACTGAAGATGAATGACAGTGTGTCAGGATCACCCATGTGGCAGTGAGTCAATGAGAAGGTCAGAGAAGTTTAGCTGGGTGGTGTTTGGGGAGTTGTAGAATGCAATGTTGTGTCCAGCGAATAATAAAAGAAAGTCGACTTCATGGTGTGGTGAAAGAAATGAGTGAGTGTACTCTTTATTTGCTTGTAAGCTGTAGTAAATCAGTGTTGTTACAGGGTTTCAACTGCCTGATCCGAAAGCTGATGGCTCCATACAGGCTTTAAATAGCCCGTTGAAAGAGCTGATGGTGTTTTATTTTAAGCAGTGACCATGAGGGGTTGCAGACCCTGTGGGAGCAGTAGAATGGTGCAGGATATCAGAAACAGGGAAAGCACATCCCTGCTGAGAAGGAGAAGGAGAGGAGAAAACCCTTTATGATGGCGACCGGGCCAGTGGATCAATGAGGGGGTCAGCATCTAAAGGACCCACATAGGCTGCGGGTGACTTGTGGTCAGGGAACATGAATAGACTGTGAGCTGCTGGATCCTAGTTCATGGGAACTAGGTATCGGAACCAGGATTCAAGAGGGTGCTGAGGGCAAGAAGAGCTCAAGAAAGGACTCAGGAGCTGAAGGCTTCGGAGTCAGAATTTATTGTCATGAACAAGTCATGAAATGCATTGCTTTGCAGCAGCATCACCGTGCAAACTGTAATGATAGTGATCATGTGTGCAATGCATCTAGCAATGCCTTAAGGATTATAGATCCTTTTTGATTATACTTGTCTGTCAGCAGGGGCTGACACAGAGCAAGAGACTGCAGTATGAAAGATCTGTAATTGAGGCTTGCAGCCTCATGGCATGCCTCATGGGCTGTTCACAACTACTTTAAAGTAAAGAAACATTTCCTTCATCCATGTGTTGTCTAAGAACTCACACATAAGAACAGAAGATGAAACACAAACATTTGTACAAACCACCTTACAACATTAAATTAAAATAGTGCACAAAAAGTCAAATGTAAGGCAGTATCTTTGGTTCATTGATCATTCAGGAATCTGATGGTAGCGGCAAAGGAGCTGAGTGCTCATTTTCAGGCTGCTTTACCTTTTCCCTGTAGTAGCAGAGTAAAGAGGGGATGGCTTGGGTGGTGCGGCTCCTTGAGGGTAGAGGTTGTTTTCTTAAGGCACCACCTCTTGTAGATGTCCTCGATGGAATGAAATCTGGTGCCCGTGATGTGTTAACAACCCTTTGGATTTTTTTTATTGTCCTGAGCATTGGCATATCCGTATCAGACAGTGACGCAACCAGCCAGAATGTTCTCCACAGTGCACATGTGGGAGTTCTTGAGTCTTCGGTGACGGGCCAAACTTTCCTGATCATGTTGGAAGGTTGGATCGGGAGCTCAGGTTGCCAATGAATCAAACAAGTCTCTGTGCACCTGCAGAGGGTATGGGAGCACCAGAGGTGAATTCAAGGATGCTCAGTGACTCTGAAGGGACTTTCTTTTGGTTCTCTTTCTCTCTCATTAAGGGGGCCAGGCAATGCTAATATAGTGACTCTTTGTCTGCCTTACGGCAGGCAGAAGCCAATTTTGTGTAATATTGCATTGTCTGTACTTTTACGTCAATAGAATCCTGATTTTGATCTTGAAATTTCCCGAGGTGCATGATGGAAAGAAGACTATGTTTGCATCACAGCCTAATTTAGTAATTGTCCAGTGACTAGGAATGTAGCTAATATTGCCAGGTGCATCACAGGCTCCAACCTCCCATGCACTGAAGACATCTATGTGAGGCACTGCTTCAATAATGCAGGAAACATCAGAAAGGACCACCATCACCTTGGTCACAACCTCTTCTCACTCCTATCTTCAGGTGGAATCGACAAAAGTCTGAAGGCCTGTAATACTTGGTTCAAGAACAGTTTAATTCCACTTGCTATCAGGGTCTTGAACCTCCCCATGACTCACTAATCATAAACAACTTCGACACTGCAAACAGAACCGTCTGCACAAATGCAACACCACTTTTTTTCAGCACTGTTAAATAAATATTTATCAATTATCCACTGTCTTTATTGTCTCTTTATCATTTAATGTTTGCCATTTGTCATTGACTTTCTTCCCACAAAGTACCTATTCAGCTTCAGCAAGTAAGAATTGTGTTGCACCTGTTCATTGTACAAGATACATCAAAATAAACTCATCATTAAATATCAGCCATGTAGTTGCAACAACAGAGGTTATTTTGAGACTCAGTAAATCCATGTTCACAATTTTTCACTCAGACCTTTCAGAAATAAGAGAGTTAAAATTCCTACTTCCCAAATGATCAATGAAAAAAGAAAAAAAAAATGAAAGAAAGCAATGCCAGCTAGAAAAGTTACAGCTATTTAGAACAAGTTATTAGAACTAAATTCCCACAAAATCCAGTGCTCTTTTAGTTGATAATATTGAAGGGATAAGACCCAAATTGAAATATCTATATATCAAAAATATTTTTAAAGATTGCTTTAGCAGTAACAAGAAAATGTATAGCAGTTACATGGAAATCAGATATACATCTGGGTATGGAGTGGTGGAACGTGGAGATGCACAGCTGTGTTACTTTGGAAAAGATTATTTACAATTTGAGAAATAAATATGATTTTTTTTGAAAATTTGGTGTCTGTATTTACAAATTGAGGGAATTAATTTATAAATCTTTTCCTTAAGCTTCAACCCTCATTAACCTTCTTTAGATGTATTAAAAGATATAAATGATTGATGCAATGTGGTGAGGGGTCCTCAAGCTTTTTCTTTATTTATTTTTCTATTGGAGTTTATTTAGAAGGGGAGGGGGTTGAGGTTAATATATCATTGTGTAATAGATTTGATATTGATTTTTCATCATTATGTATTTTGTATCTGCCTATGATTACATGTAACTTTTAAATAAAATATTCAAAACAAAGTTAGTGTAGAGATTTTGAAAGAAGTCTTTAGGATTGAAACTGTTCAGGGCTAAGGGAGGGAAAGGACAATGAAAAATTGAAACTAATGAAAAAAAGTATCACTCATTTACAGTGTGAGGGACTTGGTGCCAAAAGTTTTTGCAATTAAGTAAGTCTAGAGTTGATGAGGGAGCAGAATGTGGTACGAAAAAAATACCAACAGTTGAATTTGGTATGTTCATGTTTATAAAAGATGGAAAGTGGAAATCACAGTGCAGCTTGCACGATCAGATGGCTGAGGCAGAGGTCCAAGTGGGAGATATTATGAGGTATGTAGGCAATGCAGTTTGTGCAACCTGGTTCAACCTCAGGCAGTGAATGCTGGTCAAGGAGGCACTGAATCAAGTTCCATTCACCTTATTTTCTTTCCTTCCCTTTCTCTTAATCTTTACAGCATTTAAAAAATCCTTGAAGTTTTATAAAAGCAAAAGAATAATTAAAACTATGTGCATTTGTCTGAATTTAAGAGTATCCTTTTTTTGGACATTGAACCCCTGATCAAACTCTTTGCATTTCTCTCAGTGGAGGAGCTATTGGGACAAGACCAATATTGTTCAGAAAATGTAATAATTATTCAGATCAATTAATCCCATAGAGTCACTTTTTTTTTTAGCATAAACCATTTTGGCAAAATTTCTAGCAGAGGAATTTAATGATGCCAGAAAATGAAAGCTTTGAAATAATCTCAAGTGAACTGACATGAATCACTGTATACAAGTTAATTAATGAAATAAATTCCTGGCCAGGTTCATCTCTGGGATTGATATATTTCAGAGCTCCATCTTCAAAAGCCTAAAAGGTAACTTTGTAATAAAAAAAAAACAGTATCATATTCATGTTTGCTCAGTCTACTGAAACAGCAAAGATCTCCTAGTGGCCAACCATTTTAATTCGATGCACCAATGCCACATTATATACATGCCCATGGTCTTATGTACTGTCAAATTGAAGTCACCCACAAATTGAAGGAACAACACCTTATCGTTTTGGCCTTCTCCAACCAGATGACATTAACATTGACTTTGCCACTTTCATTAATCCCTTGCCCTGGTCTCCAGCTTTCCCTACCTCTCTGTCTCCTTTCCTCCAACTCCCCACCCCCTTCCTTCTCCTTTCAGAGAGTGATCCCTCTTAGCCCTCTGCCCCAATTGCTTATTTCCCTCCTACTCTCCTACCTGTGTTCTCTCTTCCCTTCCTTCTTTTTATTCATGAGTCTCCCTATTTTCCCAGAATTCCAATGAAGGGCTCAGGCCCAAAACAATGATAGCTGTCTACTGCCTATGGATGTCATGTTACCTGCTGAGCACTTTTGAATTATTACATTTGTTTCATGTGAAGGGACAACTGATAGGATTGGCTGCACAGATCTATTTGGAGATGAGAAAGTAACTCATGACAGAAGAGAGTTAAGTAATGCACTATTAACTAATAATCACTGATTTATTAATTCAGCAATATGAAATTAAGAGGGAAATAATCACCTTACACTCTGATAAAAATCAATCATTACAGGAAGAGATGGAGTTCAGCCTCAGTGATTTCTTCCAAGGAAATAAGAAGGATTGACTGGACCTCCAGAAAATGAGTTCAATTGGATTGTATAAGGTAAGAAGAGATGATAATTGACAAGATGAGTACTTACAATTTTTTTTAGGAAATTGAACCAAATGAACAACATTGACTTAAACGATTCAGTATTTGTTAAATATTAAAATAATTGCTCAAGTGCACCAGTTAGAAATAAGTACTATGCAGTATATATTAATATATGCCTAGAATTCCTCCTGAAAAATATGTAAGTAGAGAAAGCATAGTCAATTTGTAATTGACCCTTGTGAAAACTAGTGCAGACTGTTCACACAATTGACCCTTGTGAAAACTAGTGCAGACTGTTCACACAATTGACCCTTGTGAAAACTAGTGCAGACTGTTCACACAATTGACCCTTGTGAAAACTAGTGCAGACTGTTCACACAATTATAGTTTCAGCATCGCTCATCATTAGCTAAGACAATGGGGAATCAGATCAAAAACATTTATGCAACTTATTGGGTCTCTACATCTCTTAAAGGGAAAGCCCACCATGCCATTCCTCTGACAAACACTGCAAATGCTGCTAAAGCAACAACTTCTGCCACCAAGAAAGACAAGAACAGTCAGTACAGGGAAAATCATTACTTGCTAATTCCCCCCTACCTCAAACAATCTCCTTACTTTGAAGGAAATCACTATCCCTTCAGCACTACATTTGAACTTGACAAATGTATCAATTATTTTGCATACTTGCTTCCACTTTAAAAAAAAAGTTTATTCAAACTAAAAAAATTGCGAAACTACACAAACTAAACACAGGACAACATTTAAACAGACTATTTACATTGTTGGAATTTGTGATAACCGATATATCAGAGGTTTTCAACCTTTTTTCTTACCACTCACATACCACTTCAAGTAATCCCAATGCCATAGGGGCTCTATGATTAGTAAGGGATTATAAAGTGATATATGGGTGGAAAAAAAAGGTTTAAAACCACTGTTTTAATCGTACCTAATTAACTCGTTATGTGCACGGTTTCATAGCTCCAAAGCAATTTTTCTCAAGCAAAATATTTCAGTAACAACTGGGTCTAGACCAGTGGTTCTCAACCTTTTTTTCCCCCATGTACATACCATCTTAAGTAATCTCTGTTATGGAGTCCAGAGGAACCCCAAAACCAGCAGCAATAGATATGCCCCACAACACAGGGATACTTCAACAAAAGTAGTTTTTAATTATAATTGAACAAGGAAACAGAATTAAACTTTAACTTATTACTTAACCTACTTACTTAACTTACCTAACCTACCATACTTAATCCCCCTCTAATAATAAGCGCAGGTGTGTGTAATGTATACTTAAGATTAGAAAAGTTATTTGGATCACAGTCCAATCTCACTGTTTGCAGGCAATTCTTGTACTGTGCACAGAAGTTAGCATTAACAAAGTTCACCAGGCTTTGGTGTTTATCAGGCAAATGGTTACCACTCAGGAGGGTTCTTGCTGGTTTTCAGAGAGAGATTCCTTTTCCAGGACATCCGCATTTGATTCCTTCTCAATCAGTCTTGCTGACGAAACTTGCCCCCTTCAGGGTTCTCCAGATGATCCTTTCTTTCTTTCTTTCACACTCCCAGTCTTCTCCTTTGACCAGGCAGCCTTCCAAAGTTTGTCAGCTTGTCCCTCTCTGTTTCACACCTTCCCTCTCTGAGAGCAAAACTGTTCTGGCCTGCCTGCAAAGATTGCATGCTCTCCCATATCGGTTCATTTGCTACTTTATTGCTCCTCTGCAAAAGGCATTCTGGAAAAGTCCTGCAAAAATTCTGTGTTTTAAAATGTTTGTGTGCAAGCTGCTCTAACAATTCCTCCCAAACCATCTCTAGATACTCTGTCACATCTCTTATTAATCACAGAGCACTTATGGCATAGGGAATCATTAAGGTGAAGTGTGAGTGGAAAGCAAAAGTTTGAAATACTGCCCCTTTGTTACATACAAAGTTATTTCACAGATGCTATATTAACATTTTCAAATAAAAATCCTACTGTTACTATTTACCATGAATAACTTACTTCAAATTTAGGCCCCCAAAATTGGGGTGCATTAATCAAGATGAAGATGGGAATTAGATTTAAATACACAAATAAGTGAAAAGGATGAGATGGATCTGTGTAAGAATAATGACTAAACTTATAAATGTAGGATATCGGTTAGTTCAATATAATTTTTTTACATAAATTTTATTTGACTCCACAAAAATTAAATAGATTAACCCTGCCATATCAGATTTATGTTTTAGGTGTAGATATGAGATTGGAACTTATGTTTACATTCAACTTGTCAATGTCCTAAAGTTAGACAACTTTAGTTAGGGGTAGGTATTTTTTTAGAACCAATTGCAGGGGTCAAATTCCCATGTTATTTATATTGAGTAATATTAAGGACATAAGACCAAAATTAAATTTAAATATTAATGAAATTGAATTTGTGTTCATTGCTTCAGCAGTTTTTAGGAAATGTTTACCAATATCATGGAAGTCAGAAATAGATTTAGGCATGGAAAAGTGGCATACAGAACTTGACAGTTGTATACCATTAGAGAAGAGTACTTATAATCTCCGAGAAACATAATATTTTTAGGAAAGTATGGAGCCTATATCTACAAAATTTTGGTTTACATGTATGATTTGCTCTCTGAAGACCTCCCTTCGTAACCTCCAATAGACTTGGTTGTATATAAATGTTTTAGTTTCTTGGTATCCTCTTTCTTTCTTTTTTATTTCTTTTCTTTTACAGGTGGGCAGAATGGGAAATGGAAAGGTGGGTTAGTAATTGGGCATGGGTGGGATGATATATACTACATGTATAATTTCATTTGAAATAATTTAGAACTGAATGTAATGTAATTATTATTGTGGTTTAAAAACTTATAAATAAAATATTCCAAAAAATATATATACCATGCACTCGATCCCATGCATTCACTACCATCTCTTTGCTTTTGTACTCCACGTAGCTATCTCTAACAGTAAGATCTCCTGTAAATGGAGTAAATCATTCTAGTGTATTCGGTCCACTGCCTGGTCTCACAACCCAAGGAATTCACCCAATAGTTTCAAAACAAATTTTATAAAAGGGAAAATATTGCAGAGTTAAAAAGAAAAGAGGAGGAAGTGGATTAATTTCAAATGAGACAACATTGACTCAATGGGCCAAATCTCCCTGATCAGTGTACTATTCTTCCATTGCCACACTAGCCCATGTTTAAATATAATTCTTGAAAAAAATCACCCCGACTGCTAATTGTGACAGTAATTAACGATCCACAGAAGAGAAAAATCTGCTAAATCTGTCCATTTGGTGACTGGGAAAGCGATGTACTCTTTCTTCAACTCTCTGCATATCAACCTGAATCAGTGGGTGCAAAAATAGTGGATTTTAGTCCCACTCAAGAGTACAAGATTCCTGGCTGAGATTCCAGTGTAATGTTGAAGGAGAGCTGATCTCTGGGTTATTCAGTATTTATGAGGAGACATTTGTCAGGGGGGAGTAGAATGAACCTCAAGGCACTATTTCAAGAGGGCATCATTCCTTAATTAAGAATACTGAATCAGGTACTGCCAAAAGTTGCTGTACAAAAATTAGCTTCAACAATTTTGCACACATTTCCAAACTGACTGGGAAGTGTTTGAGCTATTTTAAGCTAAGAATGCCTTTATAACTTTGCTCTTTCTTAAAATATATTTTCCAGTGCTAAATGTGCATTCCCATCCAGGCAGAAATTTTAAGGAAACAGAGTATACACAAAAAGATTCAGAGTTATTGAAAGGTGTATAGCTGGCACTGAATGACTTCTTCCATATGTTCTGCAAGGATTCATTCAGGGAGTTCTGTTCCAGCAAAATTAATTGTAAAATCATTTAAAGTTATTAAATCTGATTTTTAAAAAATTTCTCAGATATATCAGGGTACAGACCTTATAGGTTTGATGGTTGACTGCTAATATAACTTTTTTTTTCCTAATTCAGGAGTAGCGGTGATATTTTGTGAAGTTCGAGTTCATTATCAACCAATTGCACAAGTGCAACCTGACAAAAGAGCATTCTTCAGTCCTCAATGGAAAAAATGCAGACACACAACCAGACATAACATACATAGAGACAAATGATACATTTGTAGGACAAGTATTCATATATACAAATAAATAAATTGTAAGGGTTAAAATGACTTGCAATCATATTCTGGTGGAAGCCAGCAGATATAAACATTCTTTGAGTGCCTCCTGGTTTCAGCCAGCTTCAAGGTTGTGGTTAGCTTTTACCATGTGTTTAAGATAAACAATCAGTTTTGAATTTTCCTTCTTTCAGTGAAGATGGCAAGAATGGAGATCATCCAAATACTTCTATTGACCATTATAATTATTGTAATAATCATCATGTTAAGCATTGTTTAATTGTTTTATCACAGTTTTTAGTACTGTAAAAGAAAGTAGTAGTAATGTAGTAATTGATAAGGTTTAATAAACCATGAAAAACTCAACCACAACTTTAGTATGGACTTTTCTTTCAATGAGTCATAAACATTGACCCTCTAGTCTTTACAAGTAATTATAAAGGAAGATAATTACAATAATAAATAAAAATAATATACAAATAAATGCCAGTTTGTAGCAGTTAGCTCAAAGCCTTTACATTGCCAGTGATCATAATTGGGGTTCGATTCCTATGCTGTCTGTAAGGTGTTTGTATGTTCTCCATGTGTCTGGATGGGATTTCCATAGGGGCTCCGGTTTCCTCCCATTGTCAAATATGTACCAGGGTATTGGTCAATCAGGTGTAATTGGGTGGCACATGCTTCTGGGCAGAAATCATCTGTTTCTGTAATGCATGTGTAAATTTAATTTAAATTATTTTTTAAAAATATATGAACATTTCAGATGGTTAGTGCGAGCACTTCCTTTGGTCGTTCAACATTCTCACCCCCATTGGAAGAAGTTGTTCCTCAGCCAGGAAGGAGATACTCCTGTATCTCTTTCTCTGTGGGAATAGATGAAAGATGCTGTTTGTGGGGTGGTAAAGGTCTTCAACAATTTTTCACACTCTTTTCAGAAATGATCCCAGTAGATCACATCAACAGTGGGGACGGAGACCCCAGTGATCCTCTCTGCCACTTTTATGACCCTGTGGATTAACCTCAGATTCATTTCTCTACAGCAACCATTCTACACAGTGACGCAGCCAGCCAGGGCACTCTCAATAGATCTATAGAAGGTTGACATGATGGTGGCCTGTATCATTGCTGGCTTCAATCTTCTCAGGAAATGAAGTTGCAGCTATGCCTTCCTGACAAGTGAGGAGATATTGTCTGTCCACAATAAATCTCTAGTTAAGTAGACTCCAGGAACTTGGTGCTCTGGACTCTCTTTACTACAGATTTGTTGATGTATAGTGGAGGGTGGTCATTACTGGTGATCCTTCTGAAGTCTATAATCATTTCCTTTGTCTTATCCACGTGGAGACTCAGGTCTCTTGCACTGTATCACAAGATTTTCAATATCTTCATCATTGTTCTGATGAGGCCAACTAACGTGTGTCATCTGCAAATTTGATGACTCTTTTGGAGCTGGATCTGGTGATGCATTTGTGGGTTAGTAGGTGAACAGGAGTGAGCACATAGTGTGAACAGGAGTGACCACAGAGTGTGAACAGGAGTGACCACGTAGTGTGAACAGGTGTGAGCTGACCACATAGCCCTGAGGTTTGCCAGTGTTCAGCATGATGGTGCTCGTCCTATGATAATTTCATGGTCTTGGCCTCAACTACTGCTCTGTGTGGGGTTATGATTCCCTTCTCACAAATATAGCAACATAAAGGTTTCTTTGGAACAATTTTGACTCTAATTTTTAGTAGTCAGTGAGCGCAAAAATCTTATGTTGTGCAATTTTTTTTCTTGTGACAAAAGTATGTGCTCACTGTATGGTGATATGATTGTATGCACTGGCTGGCCTGCCCTCCGGGTGTCTCCCTGCCTTAACTCCTCTCTTAGTCCTGACCATGTGACCCCAGGCCATAAAGGTTGACTCCCCTCTCCTTCCCGCTCATTTTCCTAGCCTGGACCCAGGCCAGCAGTCTCTAGCTCAATAAAGCCTATCGTTCCCCTCAGTCTTCTGTCTGCATCATTATTGGGGCTACCGATAGGGCCCAACAATTTATTGAGCTAGATTTTGGAACTCTCTGGTTATGGGGAAATTGCTGTGCCCCAAACAGCTGGAAGTAAACCCCCAAGCTCCTGGTGTATTAGTACTCTACGAGCAGTGGGTGAATTGCATTAACAACTTCCTCGACGCTGCTGCGGAGGTAGTCAACTTGGATGAAAAGAAGCTCAAAATCCTTCAGGCACAAGTGGGCCAGAAGGCCTACCTGACCAAGCTGTGGGGGCTGTATAAGCCAAAAGTGAACAAGGTTTACTCCCGTTACCCGCTGCCGTCCAGGAAACAACAGCCTGGTGAGTCCACTGAAGAGTTCGCCCAGTCCCTGGTCACACTGGGAAAAGACTGTTTGGGGGATCCCATGGGCCTGGGAACGTGGAGCCAGTGCGTGGAGGAGCTGATCAGCGATGCCTGCGTGTCGGGGTTGAGATTGGACCACATCCGGCAAAGACTCCTCGAGGAGGACACGCTCCCTCTCAAAAAGGCTATCGACTTGATCAGAACTCTGCACTCAGCCCAGTGCCATGCGGTGTCGATCGTGGGCAGAAGCAGGCCAACTGCATATGTTCCACCATGAGGGCCATTGGCCTGGGACTTAGCATTAGGCATCAGCGACCCAACTGTGGCTGCAATCACGCTGTCCACGTTGTCGAGATGCAACTTCTGTGGGCAGGCCAAGCACGCAAGGCACCTTTGCCCCGCGAAAGGAGCAATGTGCTCTGGGTGTGAAAAGAAAGGCCTGCAGGTTCTGATCGCAGCCTGTGAGCAATGAGGCGTGTGTTGCTGAAGAGCTTCTGGTGCTGACCGCGTGCGCGGTGAGGGGAGCGCTATCTTACTGGCCACCACTCCCAACCTTGGCAAATTGGCCTACCGCTCCAGTGACATCACTTCTGACCGCCACGTCTCTACTTCCACCTTCTTCTTCATCTGATGCTGCGTGGTCAACATGGAGGTCTCCATCTTGGGTGGGCCACCCCACCAATGACGACGATAAAGAAACAACAGTCCTCAACCGATCTCAAACTCAATGATGCAGATCAAGGTGAATCGGCATAAAGCAAACTGTCTTTTCGATAGCGGGAGTATGGAAAGTTTTGAACACCTCGACAAGGTCCAGAGACTCTCCCTCCCGGTCCGGCCCATGACCAGGATAGTTCCAATGGCAGCAAGGGACCAATAGATGAGTATCCTGGGGTATTGAGTAACGTTGATAACAGTGGGGGGGGGGGGGTCAGGGAAATGTTATAACAACTTTGTGTTATTAATTATGCCCTGCCTCTGTGCGCAGATACTCCTAGGCCTTGAATTTCAGAGTCAGTTTAGGAGCGTAACGATGGCGTTCAGAGGCCCCCAATCACTGTTGACTATCCACAGCCCACAGCATTTGGATGTCCATCTCTGACCAGATAACCAGCCCCCGGTACTGTCCTGTGGCCCCAACACATAATCTCCGGCACCATCCAGCGGTATTGGCATTCGGTCCCTGGCACTGACCTATGATCTCAACACCTTAAGGATGCCCCTTCCGTCGCTGATCACGAACCTCACCCCGGATTGCAAACCCATCACCACCATAAGTTGGTGCTATAGTTCGGAGGATATGCAATTCATCCGGGCTGAGGTTCAGCGACTTCTGGCTGAGGGGATCATAGTCCTTAGCACCAGTCCTTGGAGATCACAGGTCCTTGAGGTCAGAGGGGCGGGCAAGCCCCGGATGGTAATTGATTATAATCAAACGATCAATGACTTCACCCAGCTGGATACGTACCCGCTTCCCTGTATAGCCTACTTGGTCAATAAGGTTGCCAAATACATAATTTTTTCGACTATTGACCTCAAGTTGCCTTACCACCAACTCCCCCTCCGTCTGAGCGATTGAATCTGTACTGGATTCAAAGTTGACAGGAAACTCTTCCATTTCCTGCGGATACCCTTTGGCGTCACTAACGGTGTTTCTGCTTTTCAGAGAGTAATGGACACATTCCCATATCTTCTGTGCCCATGACCAGCAGGACAATGATGCAAATCTGGCAAAGTTCTTGCGTATGGCCCAGTTATTCAACTTGACGTACAACAAGGACAAATGCATGTTCAACATGGAGCACCTGGCCCTTCTTGGATGTGTTGTGGCACATGGTGTCATTGCCCCTGACTCTGACTGCATGTGACCACCTTTGGAGCTCCCCATCCCAAACACCCTGAAGGCACTAAAAAGGTGCTTGGGGCTGTTCTCGTACTATGCACAGTGGGTGCCCAACTACGCTGATAAGGCCCATCCCCTAATTCGGTCAACCACTTTTCCATTATCGGCGGAGGCCCAGGCTGCCTTTAACCAAATTTGAGGAGACATTGCTAAGGCCACGATGCATGCCGTGGATGAGTCCGTCCCCTTCCAGGTGGAAAGCGATTCCTCCAACATCACATTGGCCACCACATTAAACCAGGCATTTTTTTTCCTGCACCCTTCACGGTCCAGAATTCCATCACTCCTCCATCGAGAAGAAGGCACAAGCAATCATTGAGGCAATGCACCACTGGCGACACTGCCTAGTCAGAAAGAGATTACTCTGTTAACTGACCAGAGGGCAGTGGCCTTCATGTTCATTGCCAAACAACGGGGTAAAATTAAGAATGACAAGATTCTGAGGTGGTGGATTGAGTTATCCACCTACAACTAAGACATCTTATACCGGCCGTGTAAGCTCAACAAACCCCCGGACACCTTATCCGGAGGGATGTGCGCCAGTGTGCATCTTGACCATCTCCAGGTCCTGCACAACAGTCTGTGCCACCCTGGACTTACAAGGTTGTATCACTTCATCAGGTCTAGGAACCTCCCGTACTCAATCGAAGATGTCCGGACCATGACCAGACTCTGCCAAATCTGCGCCGAGTGTAAGCCCCAGTTCTTCCGGCCAGAAAAGGCACACCTCATCAAGGCCACTTGCCCTTTCAAATGACACAGTGTCAATATCAAGGGCCCCCTCCTGACCACAAATAGGAATGCCTACTTCCTGACGGTGGTAGAAGAATTTTCCAGGTTCCCCTTTGCAATTCCCTGCCTGGATATGACCTCAACCACGGTTATCAAGGTCCTGATTAGTATCTTCACTCTGTTCAGGTACCCCGACTATATTCATAGTGACCGGGGGACCTCGTTCATTAGTGAGGAGCTGCATCAATATGTCCTGACCAGAGGCAGCATAGCCATCAGCAAGACCATCAGGTATAACCCCAGAGGTAATGGCCAGGTGGAAAGGGAGAACAGCACCATCTGGAAGGTGGTGCTTCTGGCCCTTAGGTCCAAACATTTGCCAGTGTCCTGCTGGCAGGACGTCTTGCCCAAAGCTCTCCACGCCATCAGGTCGTTACTGTGCACCTCTACTAACACCACCCCACATGAATGCCTCTTTGCTTTCCCTAGGAGGTCAGCGAATGGTTCTTCCATCCCTCCCTGGCTGACAACCCCAGGGTCAGTTCTCCTGTGGAGACACGTCAGAAGCCATAAGACGGATCCACTGGTTGAAGTGGTGCACATCTCATACATGAAAACACTCAATACGCATTTGTAAGTTACCCAGACGGCCACGAGGACACTGTACCCATACGAGACCTGGCAATGGCCAGAAACCCCGAGACTGCCTTGTCGCCTGCTGACCACACCACGGACCCAATGGTGCCACACCCAAGCATGACCCTGGAGTCCTAGCTGCCTGTCCTGCAGCCGGACCTTCAGGCCTCTACCCCTCATGCAGCTGTGGAGGACCCCACAGCATTCCTGGAGTCTACCACCAGCACCCCAACCCCCCACAGTTCCTGCAGCGGACACTCCCCCATCGGCCCCCTCTCCGGAGGAGTGCTGTACGGACATGCTGGTCCCCCGGCAGTCCGGCAGACAAAGAAGGCCGCCTGTGTGGCTCAACCTCTGGCCGGTGGGGGTGTCCGCTTCTTCCGCCACTTTGTATATTTATTATTAAATTTTGCTCTATTATTGCTTTGTTAAATTTCTGCTGTTATTGCCTCTGGGTTTTGTTGTTTTCCGGTGGGTTCTTTTTTTAAAAAGTTGGGGTGAATGTGGTGATATGATTGTATGCACTGGCTGGCCCACCCTCCTGGTATCTCCCTGCCTTAGCTCCTCCCTTAGTCCTGCCCATGTGACTCTGGGCCATAAAGGTCGAGTCCCCTCTCCTTCCCACTCATTTTCCTAGACTAGACCCGAGCCAGCAGTCTCTAGCTCAATAAAGCCTATCATTCCCCTCAGTCTTCTGTCTGCATCATTATTGGGGCTACCGATAGCGCCCAACACACTGAATGTTTGTGCAAATGTAACTTGAAATTGTTTCTTTACTTTAGAAGACTCCCAAGTTATTTGGATATTACCAGTTAAAAGCTTAACTGTGGGAAAGATGAACTGCATCTTATTTCTTGCTAGAAGAGGATGAAATAAAAATATAAAGAAGTTTATATCTGTGATGTATTTATTACTTATAAGGGGGGAGGGTAAAGAGGAAGGAACAATATAAATCGAAGTAAAGATGGGGAAAAGACGGGTATAGTTATAACCAATAGAAATTGGACACAAATATGTTATGATAGTATGAAAAACACAATAAATGTGCAAAATAGAATATTATTTTATATATCAGTCATATTTTACACCACAAAAATTGAATAGATTGCATCCAGACATTTCGAATAAATGTTTCTGATATAGACAAGATATAGGTATGTTCTTACATTATACGTGGAGATGTCCCAGGCTGAATATTTTTTGGACTAGTTTAATAGATTTTCTTCAACAGGTAATAGGTATCAGACTCCCGAGGAATCCTATGTTATTCCTTTTGGGAGGATATTTCACGGATAAATCCAGAATCAAAATTGGATAAGTTTCAAAGGGACTTTTTAAAAATTGCATTGGCTGTGTTTAGAAAGTGTATAGCTGTTTCATGGAAATTAGACACTAATATGGTATTAGATAGATGGCATAGAGAAATGCAAAGTTGTATACCACTGGAAAAGATTACATATAATTTAATATGAAATATTTCTGAAAATTTGGTTTCCGTATAGGCAAAAGATTGGTGTTATAACTTTATAATTACTTATTAAACTAATTGTTAAATTATAAATTTCCCTTTGTCACTCCCCAGCCTCACATCACCTCACTTTATTTTAAAACTTAAACTATTATTAGTTTTGCTTATCTTATATATAATTTTGTTATATGTTTATAGAATTAAACTTTTATCACGTATTTAGGTAATATTGTAGATTTTTCAGCTACCATACATTTTATATTTACTGGGCATAAGTATAGTTGTAGTGGATAATATTTTTAGAATATAATGTAGTTATAAGATATATCCAATGTTCATATTTAGATATACAGTTTGCTTTTTGATTCCCTTTTCTTGATTATCTCTTTCTTCCTTTTTCCTTCTATCTTTTTTGTGGGTGGGGGTTTCACTATGGGAGAGAATGGGAGGGGAAGGGGGAAAATCATAAAATCATGTTTTTTTTTTGACATTTCAATTATGGCTATATATATATTATTAATTACATATGCCAATAAAACAAAATTTGAAAAAAAGAATTGTTTCAAGATAATTTTGGCACAGCCTACCTCTGATGGCTAATAAAACTGTATTGGCATGTTTTAGTATAATATAAGTGTGATTGTATTCTACGAAGTAATGTATTTAGTTAAGATTTTATTATATACTTTGAATTAGATTATTTTATCTAACTAACCTTTTGTGTGCACATTGATTTCCTTTGTGTGGTGGTTGCAAATGTGTGCATGCACAGCTTAGAAGGAATAGTGCTCTGAAATAACTTATGTATGATGTCTCATCCTTGTAAAATAGACCAATAATGAGCAAGCTTAGCAGTCAGCTTGATCAACAGTTGTTAAAATTCAAACTTGCAATAAGATCCACTGAGGTCCTGAACAGGATGGAACCTTTTTTGCACTGGATATGAATAATATTAAATATATAATAATATTTTACAGTCATTGCAGTATACAAGTGGTATAATACATAGTAAGATGTTATTGGGCATCAAAAATAAATTGGGCAGCAGTGAGAACAGAATGTGTGCTCAGTGGTGTGGGTCTTTGATGATTGCTGCTGCCTGCAATGTCCTGGGCTCTATCCATCACATTTTGGAGGGCTTTATATTCAGGAGAATTGATGTTCCCACACCAGAATGTGATGCAGCCAATCAACACACTTTCCATCACACATCTGTAGAAATTTTCCAGGGTTTCTGGTGTCATACCAAACCTCCGAAAACTCCTGAGGAAGTAGGGGGACTGATGTGTTTTCTTCACAATGTCAATGATCTGTTGGATCCAGGAAAGATCCTCCAAGACAATGACTCCCAAGAACTAAAATGTGCTCACCCTCTCCACCTCTGATCTCCGAATGATCATTGGATTGTATTCCTCTGGCTTTTCTTTCCTGAAGTCAACAATCAACTTCTTAGTTTTGGTGACATTGAGTGTAAAGTTGTTGTTGGTGCACCATTCAGTTAAGTTTTCAATCTCCATCTTGTACGCTGATTCATCCCATTTCCTTATACAACCTGTTGTATTGACGGCAAATTTGTAGATGGCATTATTGTCGTACCAAGCCAACACAGTCATGGATGTAATTTGAGTAGATCAGAAGGCTGAGACATAGCCCTGTGATGGAGATTGTGGAGCAGTTCTTACTAATCTTCACTAACAAACCATTCACAGATTGTAAAAATAGGCTCTCATTATTCCACACTTAGCACTGGTTCCCTACAGGGGGGAGTATTGAGCCCAATGTTGTATTCTCCTTATACCTATGGCTGTGTCTCTGAGTAATCCTCTAATACCATCATAAAATTTGCGGATGACACAGCTGTGGTTGTGCTCATTTCAAGGGGAGATGAGTCCCTTGGATGAAGTCCACAGACTGTCAGTGTGGTGCTCGGAAAATTATCTGGTATTGAATTCCTTGAAGATGAAAGACCTCATAATATATTTCAGGAGGAAGAGTATGGTCCCAGCTCTATTATATATTAATGGGGACTGTGTGGAAAGGGTCACGACTTTTAAGTTTCTGGGAACATATATGGCAAAGGACCTTTCTTGGATTCTTGGATTATTAATACCACCACTATAGGCAAGAAGTCACATTTCCTGAGAATCCTTAGGAAAATCAATCTACAGAAAAAAAAATTATTGGTGTCCTTCTATCACTACTCTATTGAAAGGATGCTGACCTACTGCATTTCCGTGTGGTTTGCCAGCTGTACAGCAGCAGATAAGAGGGATCTTCAGAGGAATATCAGAATTGCCCAGAAGATCATTGGGTGTTCCCTGTACCCTTTGAGGGATCTAATTTGACCTTGCTGTATTGGGAAGGCAGCTAACATCCATAAGGATTCTACTGACTCAGGCTATCATTTGCTTGTCCTATTGTCCTCGGATAGACAATATAGGTCCATAAATCACAGACAGACTCAAGAACAGTTTCTATCCCAGAGCCATTCGAGAATTAAACTCCGCCAATTAGTGTATTTTGTATTGTTTTAATGCTACTTTTTTTTCTTGTTTTACATGCTCTTGTATGTTGTATTTGTGAGTACCACGGGTTGCATTTTAAAATGTTGTTGCATTTTCTTCTGCCACGACAATAAAGTACTTACATACTTATTGTGGTCTGGAGGTGAGGAAATCCATGATCCAATTACACAATGGGGTGTCATATCCCAGGTCTTGGAGTTTTCTGATCAGTTTGAGGGGATGATAGTGTGTGTTAAATACCAGACTGTAGCTGACAGGAGCTGATATGTTTCATGACCAGCCTTTCAAAACACTTCATCAATGTAGATGTATAAGTGCTACTGGTCGATAGTCATTAAAGCAGGTTATGCCACTCTTGCTGGGCGCTGGTATGTTAACTTATTTATTTAAATTCAGTTCATTGAATTTTATGAAACACTAATCAGATTAATAAGATTAAACCCATAAGATCGTTATATCTTTTTTTTTAACGGAACAATGCTTTTCAATAATGCAATCAACATGAATGAACTAATGGAAGTATTTCAAAATCCTGAAGCCTTACAATAAAATCAAATTTATTCTACATTGTACATTTAGCTTCCTGTTTCTTGTTGTATTTTGCAGAAAAAATTTGAACATAACCTTGTCAAAGTATTGAATTTAAACTTGTATCAGGCTCTCATCAGGACAATACGTAGCATGAGGGAAAAGAAAAAATATGTTTTATTATCATGTAAAATATATAGTAAATAATTTCCTTCTGATTCAAAAGGTAGGCATGATTTTCTTTACAATTTCACACAAGTTAACAGTCAACACACTTTGTAGTAAATGGTGTCAACACATTATGCTATAGGTGCATGAGAATGAATAAAACCTATTGCTAGTTCAAAGAAATAGCAGTTCTCTGATTTCTTGGACAGCTTTCCCACCACTTGTGAGAGCCTGTGATGAATTACACTATGAAAAGGTACAGAGGGTAATTCCATTGGCTGCCATGAAAAAGAAAGAATGTGCAAGGACGATAATTACCTACAATCCATGTTGCAACCTGCTTGAGACTGAAGTGATACTCAGAGGTAATGCCTCTTCAAGTGTTTGGGTAACCATTTCAGTCCAACTGACCTAAAAAATATACTTTTGTCTTTGGTAGTGTGCAGAGTTAAACAAAAAAGTTTATACCATATACAGGTATCAGTAATTTAAAATCCAAAACTGAGGGTAAGGTAAAAGAGTGGCCAGAGAGTGAGTGGCCAGGGAAGGAGAGGAGAATTCAGGCTTTGGCTCAAGAGGCTTCGATGAGCAGAGTCTGAGGTCGAGCTTGTCAAGTTAAGGTAAGACTGTTTAATTCCTTTTGTATTCTTTAGTAATTTCTACTTGTTTGAGGAAGAAGGAGAGAGAAGGGATGAGTGTGAGAGCAGTTTGCTGTTCTCTGTGTCAGATGTGGGAAGTCATGGAGTCTTCAGCCTCCCTGACATTCATATCTACACCAGGTGTGCTGAGCTGCAGCTCCTCAGGAACCATGTTAGGAAACTAGAGCTGCAGCTCGATGACCTCGCTCTGGTCAGGGAGAGTGAGGTCATCATAGATAGGAGTTACAGCCAGGTGGTCATGCCAAGGCCACGGGAGGACAGGTGGGTCATGGTTAAGAGAGGAAAGAGGAATATTAAGGTGGTAGAGAGAACCCTTATGGCTGTGGCCCTCAACATCAGGTACTCCTCTTTGGATACTGTTGGGGGAAACAGCCCAGCTGGGGAAAGCGTCAGTGGCTGTGCCTCTGGCACTGGGTCGGCGTCTGAGGCTCAGAAGGGTAGGGATAGGAAGAGGAGGGGTATAGTCATAGGGGACTCGATAGTCAGGAGTACAGACAGGAGGATTCTGTGGACAGAGCAAGGAGAACTGGATGGTGGTTTGCCTCCCTGGTGCCAGGGTCAGGGATGTTGCTGCTCGAGTCCAGGATATCCTAATGGGGGAGGGAGAAGAGACAGAAGTTGTGGACATGTAGGTACCAATGACATAGGGAGGAATAGAGAAGGGATCATGAAAAGTGAGTACAGGGAGTTAGGTAGAGAGTTAAAAAGAAGGACTGCAAAGGAAGTAATCTCAGGATTACTGCCTGTGCCATACGACAGTGAGAGCAGAAATAGAATGAGATGGAGGCTGAAGGGGTGGAGCAAAGGGCAGGGATTCAAGTTTGTGGATCATTGGGACCAGTTTTGGGGTAGGTGTGACCTGTACAAAAAGGACAGGTTGCATTTGAACCCCAGGGGGACCAGAATTCTGGCGGGGACTAACTGCTAGGGTTACTCAGGAGACTTTAAACTAGAATGGCTGGGGGGAGGGAACCAAATGAAGGAGAACAGCAAGGGGAAGGTTAGAATGCAAACAGAGAAAGCTTGTAGACAGTGTTTAAGGGGGGAAAGGCAGGTGATAGAAAGGGGGGATGTTGTATACGAAGATGGACTGAGATCGATTGCAAAAGATCATAAGAGAGGTGTTGGTAAAGATAGGGGCCTACAGGAAGTAAAAAGTGGGAAATATCTAAAATGCATATATTTTAATGCTAGGAGCATTGTAAGGAAGGTGAATGAGCTGAAGGAATGGATTGACTCTTGGAAGTATGATGTGGTAGCGATTAGTGAAACATGGAACATGGTTACAGGAGGGATGTAACTGGCAGCTAAATATTCCTGGATTTAGTTGCATTAGATGTGATAAAACTGAAGGGGGGGGCAAGAGGGGGTGGGATTGCACTACTCATTAGAGAAAATATTACAGTGGTGCTTAGGTGCGATAGAATAGAAGGGTCATCCAGGGAGGCTATTTGGGTGGAATTAAGGAATGGGAAAGGGGAAGTTACAATTATAGGGGTGTATTATAGACCACCAAATGGGGAATGCGAATTAGAGGAACAAATTAGTTGGGAGATAGCAGATATTTGTAATAAGCACAGGGTAGTGATTGTGGGGGATTTAAATTTTCCAAATATTGATTGGGAAACCCAGTCCGTGAAAGGGCTGGATGGGTTGGAGGTTGTAAAATGTGTGCAGGATAGCTTTTAAAATCAATACGTGGAGGTACCAACTAGAGAGGGAGCTGTGTTGGATTTACTGTTGGGGAATGAGATGGGTCGGATGTCAGAGATATATGTGGGGGAGCACTTTGGGTCCAGTGATCATAATGCCATTAGCTTCAAGGTAATTATGGAAAAGGATAGGTCTGGGCCCAGAGTTGAGGTTTTTGAGAGGGAAAAAGCTAGGTTTGAGGAGATGCGAAAGGATTTACAAGGGTGGGTTGGGACAATTTGTTTTCTGGGAAGGATGTAATAGAGAAATGGAGGGTCTTTTAAAGGAGAGGTTTTAAGAGTACAAAATCTTTATAAACCTGTGAGGTTGAAAGGTCAGGTTAAAAGAGATCCATGGTTCTCAAGGGATATTGGAAACTTGGTTCGAAAAAAGAGGGAGTACTACAATAAATATAAGAAACAGGGAAAAAAGGAGATGTTTGGGTACTATATTGAATGTAAAAAGAATCTTAAGAAAGAAATTAGGAAAGCTAAAAGAAAGTATGAGGTGGCTATAGCAAGCAGGGTGAAAATAAATCCAAAGGGTTTCTACAAATATGTAAATAGCAAAAGGAAAGTGAGAGATAAAATTGATCTAATAGAGAATTAGAAAGAACAAATGTGTGTGGAGCCAAAAGAGATGGGGGAGGTGTTGAACAATTTATTTTGCTCAGTATTTACTGAGGAGAAGGATATTGAACTGTGCAGGGTAAAGGAAGCAAAGGGGGTAAATATGGAGACTATAGTGATTAAGAAAGAGGTAGTACTGGAGCTTTTGAAACATATAAAGATAGATAAGTCTATCTGCTGGATTTTCCCCAGGACCTTGAGAGAAGTTAGTGAGGAAATAGTGGAGGCTCTGGCAGTGATTTTTCAAATGTCATTAGAGACGGGTATAGTGCCGAAGGATTGGCATGTTACGCATGTGGTTCCTTTGTTTAAAAAGGGTTCGAGGAGCAAGTCTAAGAATTATCAGCCTGTAAGTTTGATGTCTGTGGTAGCTAAATTGATGGAAAGCGTTCTTAGAGATAGTATATATAAGCATATGGAGGGACAGGGTCTGATCAGGGACACTCAACACGGATTTGTGCGTGGAAGGTTGTGTTTGACCCATCTTGTTGAATTTTTTGAAGAGGTGACTAGGAATGTTGAAGAGGTAGAGCAGTGGATGTTGTCTATATGGACTTCAGTAAGGCCTTTGATAAGGTTCCACATGGGAGGTTAGTTAGGAAGGCTAAGTCCTTGGATATTAATTTGGAGATAGTCAAATGGATTCAACAGTGGCTGGAAGGAAGGTGCCAGAGAGTAGTAGTCAGGATGGAGGCCAGTGAAAAGTGGTTCGGTATTGGGACCATTGTGTTTTTCATATATATTAATGATCTGGAGGATGGGACGGTAAATTGGATTAGTAATTATGCAGATGATACTAAAATAGGGGAAATTGTGGATGATGAAGAGGGTTTTCAAAGATTGCAGAGGGATTTAAACTGTTTAGAGGAGTGGGCAGAAAGATGGCAGATGGAGTTTAATGTTGATAAGTGTGAGGTGCTTCATTTTGGAAAGAATAATCAAAGCAAGACATATGAGGTAAATGGGAGGACATTGAAGAATGCAGTGGAGCAAAAAGATCTAGGAATAATGGTACATTGTCCCCTGAAGGTGGGAGCGCATGTGGATAGGATGGTGAAGAAGGCCTTTAGTATGCTTGCCTATATAAATCAGTGCATAGAATATGGGAGTTGGGAAGTAATGATGAAACTGTACAAGGTATTGGTGAGGCCAAATTTAGGGTACTGTGTGCAGTTCTCGTCACCATTTTGTAGAAAGGATATTAAGAAAATAGGGAGAGTGCATCTAGAATACAAGGAAAGATTGAGAAAATTAGGTCTTTATTCCTTGGAACGTAGAAGGCTGAGAGGGGATTTGATAGAGATGTTTAAGATAATGAGAGGGATAGATAGAGTTGATGTGGAAAGGCTTTTCCCATTGAGAGTAGGAGAGATGGATACAAGAAGTCATGGGTTGAGAGTTGACAAGCAAAGGTTTAGGAGTAACATGAGGGGGAACTTTTTTACTCAAAGGAGAGTGGTTATTGTGTGGAATGGGCTTCCGGGAAAGGTGGTGGAGGGAGGGTTAATTTTGTCATTTAAGAAAGAGTTGGATGAGTATATGGATGGGAGGGGGATGGAGGGATATGGGATTAGAGGAGGGTAATTGGATCATTGCAGACTAGGAGGGCCAAATTGGCCTGTTTCTGTGCTGTAATTGTTATTTGGTTATATGGTTATTTCAAAGAATTCTAAGTTCTTTCTGTAAAATAATAATAATAATAATATTTGAGATCAATTGATTGAAGTATTTGGAGCATGGGAAGATGAGTAGGTTTTTCAGCTCTTGATCCAGTTTTACAATTTAATTGGATTTTGATTTAACTGCAGAGAACTTCCATTTATCTCTTTTGGTTAATTAGTTATCGGAATAAAAAAAATCTCTCAAATTTTTGACATTTTTGTTGAACCTGGTGTTAATCAAATTGTGAGGCAGAATTTGTCATTGCATTTTGTCTGAAAAAAATGCTTCTTTTGATGAGAATGGATGATTACCTTTAAATTATTGCCCAATGTTCAGAATCAGAATGAAAAGTTATTGTCATGAACATATCACAAAATTTATGGTTCTGTAGCAATGTCACAGTGTAAATATTGCAATAAATTACATTTAAAAATAAATAAATTTGTGCAAAAAAAGACAAAGTCTTCAAACATCTGAAGGCAGAAGTGAAGAAACCATTTTTGTGCACTGGGTGTTCATCTTCAGGCTCCTGTACTTCCTTCCTGATGGTAGCAGTATGAAAAGGACATAGACTGGCTGGTGAGGGTCCTTGAGCCTAGAGACTGCTTTCTTAAGACACAGCCTCTTGTAGAAGTCCTCGATCAAATGAAAACTGATGCCCATGATGCACTGGCCAAGTTTAGTCTTTTTCTGTTCTATGCATTGGCTCCTCCATACCAGACAGTGATGCAATCAGTCAGAATACTCTCCACAGTGCACCTGCAGGAATGTTCAAGTGTCTTTGGTGACATACCAAATCACCTCAAACTCCACACAATGTATAGCCACTGGCAAGCCTTCATCTGATTGTATCGTCATGGAGGGTTATGCTTGTCAATGTAAATGGTCTTAATCTACTGAATTCATTCATTTCTTAATAAAGTTGAATATTTTAGTAATATTACTGCTTAATTTTCCAGAAACAAACAACAAACACATTGGTTAGTGCAACTTGTATGTATAACTTAACCTTTTTGTGTCATTCTGATAAATCAGCACTGAACTCACTCTAAGCCCAATACATGAAGAGGTGCCAGAACTGAATACAATAGATTAAATGGAATCTAACAATAGTCTGATAGAGCTGTACATTGCTTTATTATCCAGAATCCCTTGAGACAAAGCTGATGTACTTATCCTTTCAAACCCATTTTCCTACCTTCTCCCCATAGCCTTTGACACCTTTACTAATCAAGAACCTATCAACCTCTGTTTAAGTCTATCAAATGCTGACCTCCACAGCTGTCTGTGGCAATGAATTCCATAGATTCACCATGCTTTGGCTGAAGAAAATTCTTTTCTCATCTCTTTTCCAAAGGGCTGTCCTTTATTCTAAAGCCATAACCTCTGGTCCTGGACTCTCCTGTGACTGGATGGATTTTCTCATGATCATTCTGTCCAGCCCTTCATTAGATTTCAATGCAATCCGGCCTCATCCTCCTAAACTCCAGAGAGTACAGGCCCAGAGCCATCAAATGCTCCTTATGTTAACCCTTTCATTCCTGGGATCATTCTCATAAACCTCCTATGGACTCTCTTCCAAGTGGTAGCACATTCTTCCTCAGACATATGGGTCAAAACTATTCACAATACTTCAAATCTGTTTTGGCCAATACCTTGTATAGCCTTAGCACTACATCTTTGCTTTTATATTCTTGTCCTCTCAAAATGAATGTTAACATTGCATGTGCCTTTCTTACTATCCACTCAACCTTTAGATACAACTTTCAGTTAACCTTTAGGGAATCCTACACAAGGACTCCCAAATGAGTAGCTGAAAGATTGGGAGATGGTTTTGTTGAGCACCTTTGCTTTGTCAGTTGCAACAGCAAGGACTGTCCAGTAGCCAACCATTTGAATTCCGTCGACATTGCCACACTGACATGTCTGTCCATGGAGTCATATCCTACCAAATCGAGCCCATCACAAATAGAACAAACCTTATATTTGGACTCATTGTTCTCCAAGCAGACAGTATCAATACCAAATTCTCCAATTTCTGTTTGCTCTCTCCCCATATCTCTCTCTTTCCCTACCCCATCTTCCTTCCTTCAGCTCCCTACTCCTTTTCCTTCCTTCTCCCATTAGAAAGCTACAGTTCTGCCTTCTGCCCTCTCCCTATCACCTCAGCTTCTTTCTCTTCTACCCTCTCACTTGTATCCACCTATTACATCTTACCTTTTCACCTGTGATCCTCCCCCCTTCCCCTTCTTCTCTCCTCTCTCCCCTCCTCCCCGAATCTTTTTAGTCAGATGTCTGTTTTCCCTCTCATTCATGGCAGAAGGCTTAGGCCCAAATCATTGAGTGACTTTTACTTCCTATAGATGTTGCGTGATCTGCTGTGTTTCACCAGCATATTCATGTCCCTGAGTTACAATCTATGTGACACATATATGTAAACATAAAAATAATGCTTTTGGGGTAAAAGTAGGGGCCTATCTATGGAAAATAGCGCCTATGGCAGAGGTGGTCAACCTCTCATGAAACCTGTTGCCATGTTGCATTTCACAAACAATAAAACAGATACAGTGAATTACCGATTTATGTCTATTTCATGATATGACCGGTCAGTTAGAATGGAACACAGTTGTGAGTTGAGGACTGAGTATTGACATTTTCTGAATTTTCTCCCAACTGTGCCCATATTTCTTCTGCCAAAGTCCATGATTATATACTTTCCTTCAACCATTGGAAACAAACAATTCAAGACTGCTTCTAACTGCAAAAGGCGCTACTGAACAAGAGAAGAATTGTTATCAAACTAAGGAACTTTTGCTTTGAGGATTTTGGAAGGGATATGATGAATGAGACCAATCTGACCAAAACTGATTGAGTGGTTTTCTTAAAAATCATTGCATTGAATTCTGAACAAATAATTTTATATAATATGCAGCACTTCCTAGTTCATAGCTTAGTTACTCATCACAATAAATTCACATTCATGCTCAATTTGTTAGCAGTGGAAGCATACAGGAAGGAGATAAATCAGCTCTTTGAGTGGTGTCACATCAACAACCTTGTGCTCAATGTTTGCAAATCCAAGGAGATGATTGTGGACTTCAGGATGGAGTCAGTAGTGGAGAGGGTCAAGACTTAAAATTCCTGGGTGTCAACATCTCGGAGGATCTGTCCTGGAGCCTCCATGCCGATGCAATCATGAAGAAGGGCCATTAGTGGCTATACGTTGTGAGGCATCTGAGAAGATTCAGTATGTAACTGAAGACTTTCAAAAACTTCTACAAGTGTACCATGGAGAGCATTCTGGCTGGTTGCATCATTGTCTGGTATGGAGGCGCCAAATGTCAGGACAAAATCCTCCAGAGGTTTGTTAACTCGGCCTGCAACATCACAGACACCAGATTTCATTCCGTCGAGGACATCTACATGAGATGTTATCTTAAAAAAAAACAAGCCTCTATCCTCAAAGACCCCCACCACCCAGGCCATGCCCTCTTCAATCTGCTACCAACAGCTCGACAGTTTCTTCCCCACTGCTTTCTTAAGACACAGCCCCTTGTAGAAGTCCTCGATCAAATGAAAACTGATGCCCATGATGCACTGGCCAAGTTTAGTCTTTTTCTGTTCTATGCATTGGCTCCTCCATACCAGACAGTGATGCAATCAGTCAGAATACTCTCCACAGTGCACCTGCAGGAATGTTCAAGTGTCTTTGGTGACATACCATTGATTATTCTTCCTGAATAATCAATGAACCAAAGACACTGCCTTATTTTTCATGCACTATTTTTTTACACAGTAATATTGTAAGATGGTTATATTATGAAGGTTTGCTCTAAGACGCTGCTGCACAACAATGAATTTCATGACTTGTTCATGACAATAAATTCTGATTCTGATTCGGATTCAGATTCTGATTTGTTCTGGGCTACTTTATTTTGGGTTACATATGTTCTAAAAATATAAGGTTGATGGACTTCAGCTTGAATACTTTCTAGCTATCCAAATAAATCATTCCACTCCATATCCAGTACTAAGTTAGGAAATGAGTACTTAATATGACGTGATGCAGATTGGTATAACAGAACAGGTGATGTGACAGACAGTAAACCAATATAGATTCCCATTGATTTAAGATGGCAGTTTCAATTCCATGCCTTAACCTAGGCTATAAAATCTTTCATTTGAAATAGAACAAGGAGAGACAAGAAGAAATAATATTTAAAAACAATTTGAAATGCTGATTAAAGTAAAATCTCTATGATCTGGAACTGCCATTCCAATAAAATCATCATGTTCGCTTTTGAAGAAGACCTGTTTAAACTTTTAAGCTTCTCTGATCATTTTGAACTCCTTGAAATATGAAAAAAAATGTCTTTGCATGACAAGTGTCAATCAGACCATAAGATGTCAGAGTAGAATTACGTCTGTTCTGCCATTCTAAGCTGATGTATTTTTCCTTTCAACACCAATCTTCTGCCTTCTCCCAGTAACCTTTGACATCTTTACAGATTAAGATATGCTTTGAATTACTTATGCAGGTATCAACATTTCCACCTTCTGATTACGTCTTTGAGGGGATTTTATTCAAGATAAAAATCTTCTGTGGAAAAAGTGCTGTTTCAGCTTTATGTCCAACCAGCTTGAAATTATTTCTGAAATATAGAACTGGACACTAAATTCAAAAAATGCTACAAAAACAAGCTGGGGAATTGACAGGCCAGAGACCCTTACATCAGTGGTGGCATAACAGGATATTCTCAGAGGAAGAATCTACCTGAATGTCATAGGCAAGGACTGTCTGAGGATGGATGACATGACTTTGTGAGCAGGAAATTGTGCCTCACTAATTTTATTGATTTTATTGGCAGAGATAACCATGGGAACTGACAAGTGTAATGAGGTAAATGTTGCCTGCATGGACTTTAGCAAGGTCCTTGCCACATGGTAGGTTGGCCCAGGAGGTTAGATCACATGGGAGCCAGGAGATTAGAGACAATTTGCCAGAATGACACAGGAGAATTAAGTTACAAATAAAAGTTGCATCCAGAGGATGGTACATATGTGGAATAAGCCACTAGAGGAAGTGGTAGATGTGTTTACAATTACACATTTTATCGAACTTAGAGAGGTAAGGTTTGGAAGGATATAGGCCAACTAGAGGTAAAAAGGATGAACTCAGGTCGGTAACCTAGCTGCACGTACGAGTTGGGCCGAAGGGTCTGTTTCCGTACTGAATAACTCTATGTCTCTGTGCAACTTGATTTCATATTTTCAGATTAATTTTCTAACATGAACAATATCTTAATGATGCAGCATTGCTGGAAGACTCGTGTACAATTAAATACATCGAATCCATTGAAAGATCTGAAAATCACATTACATCCAAAATTCACTATATTGCCACAATTATCTCAGATTGATATTAAACTTTATTTGCTTATTTCATACTTATTGGTAACATTTTTTGCTATCTCTCCATGATCTTCCATCCACCACACATGTACATCTGTTACTTCAGCAACTGCTAAAGAGGGCCTTGAACATGAATAAATTTACACTCACATTGACAAGAAAGTGTGACTGTGAGTCTTCTCATTTGCACCTTTCTTTTAAACATTGTGACATGCAGCAGATTTACTTAAAACCCAAACTCTCCAAAGGCATGAGTGTTTTACTCGATTCTTGGAAACAAGGACATGGGGTAGGAATTTAAATGTGGTTGCATTTGAGGAGTATTTTGAATAGGCACAAATTCTACAGATCTCTGCACATAGGCATGGCCTCAGTTGGGGATGGTGGAGTTGGAGAAGGATGGTATGGAGGGAGGAAGTGTACCTCTTCTTCTCCCTCATCTGCAACTCTTATGACTGTCTCCACATGTGCTTGGGAAGTACAATTGGCTAAAAAATCTCTCAATAAACACAGACACCCCAAATAACATGAAAGAGCATAAAATCTGGTTCTGCAAAGAAGAATTTCTAATCCTTTTTTTCTAAAATTAGTATTACTTCCCCAGAATGCATACATCAAATTTAAATGTTAAAATTTAATATCCAAAATTGCTCAACTGTTTGATTTCCTTCTTTCATCAAAAGTTGTCCAGATTTAAAGCACAAGAAACATGGCACATCCATTATTTTGAATAAGTCAAAAATATTCAATGACTGTAATATCTGTTCCCTTTGCAACCAAAAAGCAGGAAGTTGGTATGCAATCCAGAATCAAAGTGATAGCTTGGGTAAGGCTATTCCTGAATGCCAAGGGAGTAGAACAATGAAAGCTACAGAGCGAATCTCACTGGCTGAAGCCAATGTTCCAAGGGGTAGAGGTAGGCTTATGACCATCCAAGCTCAACCAAGTGTCAGTTTTGTACATGAATTTGGGATGTCCTGTCACTTCTCTTGTCATTTGATTCACTGCACATTCTGACACCAGAGATCAATCCTGCTGGGTCATTCCAGAATTACACTGAGGAATTGCTCTTTGAATTCTGAACCACTCAGATCTGGCACAGATATCCATGGACATTAGGAAGCAAATGTTAAGGTGCCCCATTATATATCTTTTTAACAATTTTGCATTTGTTTCATTTTGGTGGTTTAAAGTTTTATTTGTTGTTTTTACTCATTTTTAAAATTGACTTTGATTTTAGTAACTTTACCAATGTCAGAGATAGTAAAATTCAACAGCTTTGACTAATGATGAAGCTTCACTTCCTACAAGCCCTACATTAACTTCTCAAGTCGCATCAGTGTCCTAATCCTCCCAACACTGCAGTTTATTGTCTGGTTGAGATTCAGTCACATACCTAACATTTATAGGCATGGAGGGTCACTGAGATTGTAATGAAATGTGAAGAAATCAAAACCATTCATGATCAGATCAGTAATGATATTGGTTCCTGTTTGAGAAAGTCATAATGACAAGAAATGTAGAGATGCCTCCAAATGATCATGAAACAAAATATTACCCTGTACTATCTTAGTGAGAAAAAAAATGATTGGTTAATGTTGAGACACATCTTGTTGACATGTTCCTCTCCCAAGAAATACAGTCTTTGTCGTGAACTGGTGTGATGTTCTAAGGACTGGCTCCTCCCATGACTCCACCCCCACATATCCTGATATAAACCCTGGATCCCTGTCACAACCCCAGTCCGGTCCACAGACCATGTGTGCTATTCTTAATGAATAAAAGTGTGTTGTACTCTCTCTGGTCTTGAGTGCTCTCAGTCACGCTACAGTCTTTAATGTCCATGGTTAGCCCTTCTGAATCTCATTGGTCTTTACCTCCCAATGATGTGGTCTCAACATCCATGGATGCTTTGACAGTTCAAAGGGCTCCATTCCAAAACCTTGCTGTCTGTCTAAACTTGAGATGTATGTCCATGACAATTAGTTGACATTGAGAAGTGAAAAAGGCAGCACAAATTACAGGCTGTGCAGCTGACTCACAGCTCAAGTGACATTTGTTCGATCTTGACATCTCTGGTGCCTATGTGGAGTTCACATGTTCTGCCTGTGACTGTGTGCATTTCCCCAGTTTCCTCCCACGTCCCAAAGGTGAGCCAGTTGATGGGTTAATTGACCTATAAATTATACCCTGCATAGATGGTTAGTGGAAGAATCAGTGTGGGTGACATATACGGATGGGCAGCGATGAGGTATAAAGAGAATAGAATGGAGACCAAGTGGAATCATAAGTTGCAAATGAAAAGAAACAAAATAATGTTCAGAAAAAAAGTTGAAAGTTCTTACTTAACAGCCTCCAAATTATTAGAATTAAAAGAAGCTTGGTGTCAAATTTGAGGTGACCCCCCCTCCCCCCAGTAAAATGTTCTGAATCTGCCTATATGTCTAGGTTGCTACTGAAATAGTTCAGCATTGCCAGTTCCAAATGGATCCAGCAACACCAGCCAGTATGATTCAGCTCCTTATTTTGTGCATATGTTTGAAGAACACCCATTACATGGACACAAGTGGCTTGATGGCAGCTTTCAAAACACAAATCTTTGTGGTGTCACTGAGATTGAAGAGAAAGTTTCGATTCATATTTCTTGATGAAAATTATAAAATTGAAATGGATTATCTCTATTCTGTCAGTCTTTTCTATTGGGTATCAATGTATCATCACACTGGATTCTTCTTTCATAATGGCCCCTGAGTGAGGTCACTATTTTGGAAGTTGGCTCTCAGTGCATAAGTAAGTCCAAGAGGCTTCTCTGACCATAACTGACAAATCAAATAAAAAAAAAGAAATGACTTTTGACTGACCAGACAGGAGACAACTATTTCTTCCCATTAAATTCAATGGCTTTGAAATTGGTCTACCCTACAGCAGGCTAAGCAGTCAGATTGCCTAGCTTCTGAGAGGCTCTTTCTCAGACATCTGAGCAAATGTATATTATTCCACTGGGATTCATAAGAAGTCCACCAATGCAGCATAGGTTACTTGAGAACAGCACTTCACCGGGCTGAAGGCAAGACTTCACCTTGAGTTTTGGAGTTATGAACGAGACAGTCCATGCAGATAAGTGGGTTAAGGCTTAAGGTGGGTAAAGTCTGAACAGATCAAATATTATTAAGCATGCTAGCACCAATATATTATAAAAAATAGTGTCATTGTGTCAAAGAGACATCCAACATTGAAATGGGCTCCTCAACTTGACTGATCCATGCTGGCCAAGATGCCTATCTGTGCTCATCCCATTTTCCTTCATTTGACCCATATCCCTTTATTGCCTTCTAATTTGTTCACCATTCTAAATGCTTTAGAAATGCACTTCCTTCAGTTTCTTGTTCCATGTAGCCACTACCCTCGGTGCAGAAAAAAATTGTCCCTCGTATCTCCTTTAATCATTCCCCCTTTCACTTTAAACCTTTGTCCTGCAGTTTTAGATTCCCCTGCTGTTTGTAAAAAAGATTGTGATTATTTAACTTATTCATGCCCCTTATAATTTTACAAACCTCCATGAGCTCACTGCTCGTGTCTGTGCACCCAAGTGACAGCAATCCAAGCATATCCAATCTCTCATTGTCAATGAACACCTCCATTCCAACCAATATCCTATGAGCATCCTTTGCATTCATACTAGTTCTGCCATATCCTTACTGCTCTCTGGTAACCAGAACTCCACACAATATTCCAAGTGTGGCCTGGGAAATGTCTTGTCCCAACATGAAGTTCTAATTCTTAGCAGAATACCACTCCCTCTGAAGGGGTGCAGCTAAATATCTTCTTTGCTCCCCTATTCATCTATGTCATAAGGAGCTCAGAACTTGCACAAGTTCCCTCTGAATATCTATGCTTCTCAAGTCTCCAAAGTTTATTGTATCAATCCAACCAGTATTAGACAATTCCATATGCATCACCTCACATTTCTCCGAGTAAGAAATGATGGGAAATGTAAATTAACTGAAATTATTTTAAGTGCATTGGGAAAAAGGGAAATATAATTTCATATTTACTTTGAAGGACTACAATTAATGACAAAAGCCAAGCATTTGCTGCAGCATTGATTCCCAAAACTTTCAACCCCACCACTGTACCTAGTTGCAATGGTGTGGAAAATAATTTATAGATTAGTTTAACTTTCACAAACATTGGAGCAAACAGAATAGCAAGTTTCAAAAAGGTAATGAGATTCTGAATATATATAGGATGGGTTTTTTTTTCTGTAACATTGCCCCCTGATTGATCAAGGAGAGGTTGGATCTATTGGTGACGAATGAGCCTGATTTGGTTAACAATGCAATGTTGAATGATAGTTTACTAATAGCAACTATAACGTGATTAAGTTCAAAGGGATGGATATAAAAAAAGGTACTGAGATTTAACACTGAAATAATACTATCTTCCCTGCAATTGGACATGGACTGGACACACTAAACCAGTCAAATATATTCAAAGATAAAATGGCAGAATACCAGGACGAAGTATTTAGAAAGAACTTGAAATGTCAAAGTGTGATTTAGGAACTCCTGGTAATGTTTGCTGAGGTGGCAAAGCTTTCATTCTCTCCAGGTGATGGTGAAGGAAGACCACTTACCTAAATTGAACCTAAAAAAAATAGGCAGCTGTTTAAGTGATGCCAGCAGATGCTTTCATCAGTTAAACATGTACGGAAAGCTGCAGTAATTGAGTCTTTAAGTGATGAGTTGGAGGAAGTTATTATAAGAGGAAGGTAAAGGATCATATCAATGTCATGGACATACTCAAAAATCTAATGGGCATTTATAATAAGCCTTTATTTTTGGAAAATTAGCAGCGTAGTGACACAGCACCAAGAACTGTTATGTCACAGTGCCAGAGATCTGGGTTAAAACCTTCCTCTGTTGTTGTCCACACAGAGTTGCATATTTCTCCTGATGCACATGTGGGTTTTCTCCAGATGCTTTGGTTACCTTCATATCCAAAGGAAATGAGGATGGCTTTGTTAATTGACCACTGTATATTGTTCCCAATCAAGTCGGATTGGTGCCAATGATAATGAACTTACCTTCCCCCCTTCCTTCCGTCCATTCTAAACTCTACTGTCTTCTCCCATCAGAGTGCTCTTTCTTCATCTTCTTTCTTATTCCTATCTTATGATATTTTTCCCAATTCTTCCCTGCTCCCACACCTATCATTTTTCCCCCTCCCATCTGTATTCAGCTATCATCTGCCAGCAAGGGATCCTCCTCCTCTTTCCCGACCCCTTTTGTTCTGCCTTCTGTTCCCTTTCTTGTCAGACTTAAAGGCTTTCAGCCCAAAACATTGGTTGTCTCTTGCCTTCCATGAATGTTGCCTGAACTGCTGAGTTTCTGTGTTGGATGCGTATATTGTCACATGCATTGCACAAAGTACATATGCACTGAAACCCTTGCTGCAGCTGAAGTGGTACGTCATTAAAAAATGACAACAGTATACATTAAATGAAAAATTGAAAATAAATACAAAAAATTGATATTTAAAAAATATTTCCATTACCATAGTGCCAAGAGAAAGCTGATATTTACAACAGTGCAGAAAGTCCTCATGTGGGACCAGTCCATGATTAGTGTAACAAGGGGTGGTTCAAGAGCCTAATAGCTGTTGGAATGAAACTGTTCTTAAAGCAGGAGGTGCTTGCCTTTAGGCGGTAGCACTGAGAAGAGATTGCAATCAGTGTGATGGACATCCTTTATGAGGTTGGCTGCCTTGTTCAGGCAGTATCTCATATGGATTTCTTCAATGGATGGAAGGTCAGAGCTTCTGATGGAGCTGGCTATTTTTGTCACCCATTTCACGCTTTTGCTTTCCGAGGCACTTGAATAATCAAATCAGGCTGTGATGTATTCAGTCAGCAAACACTGCACAGTATAGAGATTGATAGAGTATTCGACAACTTGCCAAATTTTCTCAGATTTCTTCAAAAGTAAAGACGTTATTGAGACTTCTTCATTGTTTCCTCGATGTACTGACTTAAGGACTGGTCTTCTGAAATATGTACTCCCAGGGACGATGGTTCTAACGGTCTCCACCACTTTCCTACCAATGCGGACAGATGTGAGGAACCCCAGCATCCCTTCCTTAGATCAACAATGATCTCCTTGGTCTTGGTGATGTTGAGAGCAAAATTGTTGTTGTGGCACCACCCAAGCAGATTCTCAATCTCCATCCTACATTCTGACTCGTCCATTTCCAGTTATTCAGCCAACAACAGCAATGTCACCAGATTACTTTAGAGCTGAACTTACTTACCCTGTCAAGAATGTATAGAGAATAGGACAAATTACATGGCCTTGGTATATCCCTATAGTGATGGTGCAATGAACTGGGATTCACTGGAAGGGTGTTTTGCTGATGGCTGGCCCCGGCTCCGCCCCCATCTGTCCACATATAATCTTGGTCTTCTACCTAAATTCAGAACCCTTCTGAAAATTACTGTTGAACCCTACCATTAGTTATAAGCTAATAAAAGCATTTGTTCTCCTTCCAACCGTGAGAGCTTTTATTCATGCTACAGTTTTATTAGCTTATTCCCTAATGATGGACGTGCTACTCAAGCCAGGTATGCTACTGATAGACCCTTTGCCTCTAACATGGCTGAGGAGTTCACATACTGGCTAGACTGCTTCCAGACCTACCTGAACGCGACCAGAGATGTCTTCCACACCGATGAACTCAGGAGGTCTGCACTCATTTCGAGGTTAGGAACGAAAGAGTATGAAGTCATCAGGGACTGCTATATGTATGACAGTGCTACTAAGGTGTTGAAGGCTCGGTTCTTAGCAAAGCACCGACTCTCTCTACATTGCCAGCGGCCAGGAGAGACCATTGATGATTACCTGCTGGATCTGTGGACGCTTGCCAAGAAGTGTAGGTACAAAATGGCTACAGACTGGGTTTGTGAGGAAGAACAGATCCAGGACACTCTAATCATGGGGGTCTGCTGGAGGTACATGAGGCAGCAACTGCTTGAGTTGGGTAAGAAGGACCTGGGTAGTCATGTTGAATTGGCCAAATTGCTGGAACAGGCTCAGCTCAAGAAAGACAACCTCGAAGCCAGTGAGCTCGCCCATCCAGGTGAGCCCTTCCAAGGACCAGCTGCTCCCGCCACCCCTGCCCTAACGGCTGCTGCTTCCCGTGACAGGGAGTGGTTCTTTTGCAGCAAGAGCCAACAACCCTGGGCTCATTTCCCAGCAAGACTCCATTTGTTCCAGCTGTAGCAAGATAGGACATTGGGATAGGGTTTGTCACGCAAGGGGAAGCTTGTGGCCTGCTCCGCTCCCATATTTGATACAAGCCCCAAGCTATCTGCCCCAAATTCACCTGAACCTGCTTGTTGTGTGACACACCAACGGAGGGTGCCGGTGAGGAAACAGCATGAAAAGGCTTGGCGGCCCTCTTGCCGCAACCTGAATTTAAATTCAGCACCATCATCGTCAGTGGAAGATGGCCATCTTACCCACGTAGAGCAACCAAGGATGGTGGGTTCATTGAGTGAAGAGCATGGAGTCTTCGGAGAGCTAGCCTCATCAGCTCAGCAACTCTATAGTGACTGTAAAGGTAAATGGACATTCCACTAAATACCTAATTGACACGGGCTCCACGGAGAACTTCATAGATTCACGGACTGTGCAACAATACAACCTGAAAATGTATCCTTCTAATTACTGCATATTGCTCGCATCTCAATCGCATTCTACGTGTGTTCCACAAAATTGTATAGTACACCAGTCGTTTGAAGGGGGGAATTCTGTAAATTTTGCTTGAATATTCTTGATAAACTGTATACTCTGGTGTTGTAGGGTCTGGACTTCCTGTGTCAACTTAAAAGCGTGACCTTGGAGTATACTGGACCCCTCCCCCCAATAATGGCTTTGAATGGAGGGCCCCTAAAATCAGAACCCACATGCAACCTCTCCACCCCCCTCATCTCTTCCCGAATCTGTCCCCAGACTGCAAGCCCATTCCTGCTAAGTGCAGGAGGCAATGCTCAGCAGATCGGTTTATAAAGTCAGAGACTCAGCATGTGCTGGAGGTAGGTATCATCGAGCCTAGCACCAGCCCATGGAGATTGCAAGTGGTAGTAAATAAGGGGAGAAGCAAGTCTAGGCTTGTAATTGACTATCGTCAAACTATTACTCCTGGACGCATACCCCCTCCCTCAAATTTTGGAGGTGGTGAATGATATTGCGCAGTATCGGGTCTATTCGACCATTGACCTGAAAGTTGCCTATCACCAGTTGCCAATCCATTCTGAGGACAGTCCATATATGGCATTTGAGGCTAATGGTCATCTGTATCAATTCCGGATGGTCCCTTTTGGTATTACTAATGGTGTTTCTATCTTCCAGAGGCAGATGGACAGAATGGGTTGAAGGCTACCTTCCCTTTCAGTGATAATATCACCATCTGTGGCCACACATTGAAAGACCAGGACACCAACCTCCAGAGTTTTCTCCACGCAGCGAAAGCCCTGAACCTCACTTATAACTCTGACAAGTGAGTGTTCAGGACTAAATGGCTGGCTATCCTTGGCTAAGTGGTGGAGAATGGCATAATTGGCCCTGATCCTGATAGGATGCATCCCTGTTAGAGCTTCCCATCCCTGGAACCACAAAGGCTGTGTGGAGATGCTTGGATCCCTCATTATGTTGATAAGGTTCGCCCTCTCTTAAAAGCCACTAATTTCCCCCTCTTGCCTAAATCCCAAATGGCTTTTAATTACCTATGGAACCACATCGCAAAAGCCACCATGCACGCAATGAATGAACATGTACCTTTACAATGGAAAGTGACACCAGACATAGCCCTGGCCATTACCCTCAATCAGGTGGGCAGGCCATTTGCATTTTTTCATGGACATTACTAGGCCACAAGCTCTGGAACTCATCTGTGGAAAAGGAGGCTCAGGCCATTGTAGAAGCCATAAGGCACTGGAGGCACTACCTGGCTGGTAAAGATTTACACTCCTCGCGGACCAGTGCTCGGTCGCATTCATGTTCAGTAATGTCTAAAGGGGCAAAATGAAGAATGACAAAATTGCTAGGTGGAGGATCGAACCCTCCACCTACAATTATGACATCACCTATCGGCCAAGAGGACTTAATGACTTATCCTTATCCAGAGGAAGCTGTGTCTCTGCACACACCGGCCAACTGCAGTCCATGCATAATGTGCTCTGCCATCCAGGTGTCACCCACATGGCTCATTTTGTCAAGGCACACAATCTGACCTACTGTGTAGAAGACATCAGGGAAATGACCAGGTCTTGTCAGGTCTGTGCGGATTGCAATCTGCACTTCTATCACCCCACAAAGGTGCACCTGATCAAGTCATCCAGGCCCTTCATACAGCTCAGCATCAATTTTAAGGGACCTCTCCTCTCCACGAACGGTAACACCTTCTACCTCTTTGTCAATTGATGAGTATTCCCACTTCCCATTCACCATTCCATGCCCAGACATGTCCATCAGTTATGAATGCCCTAAATTTCATTTTCACTCTGTTCGGGCATCCCAGCTATATCCATAGTGACTGGGGTTCATCCTTTATGAGTGACAAGGCTGTGTCAGTGCCTGCTGGTGAGGGGCATCGTGTCCAGCAGGACTACTAGCTACAATCCTGAGGGAGCAGACAGGATGAAAAAGAGAATGCTGTCAAACAAGTCCTGAAGTCAAAAGGCCTTTCAAGCTCACCCTAGCAGGATGCCCTCCCCATCACGCTCCACTCTATCCAGTCACTACTATATACCACGACCAACACTCCTCCTCATGAGCTTCTATTCACTTTCATCGGGAACTACACTCCCAATCTGGCTCACCACTCCTGATCCAGTCCTTCTCAGGAAGCACACAATGAGAAGCAAGACCAACCCCCAAGTAAAAAGGGTGAAACTGCTCCACGCCAATCCTACGTACACCTCCATGGACTATCTGGATGGCAGGCAGAACACCATTTCCATCAGGGACCTGGCACCTGCCAGAACCAAGGGTCTGTCACCTCAGGTGCCCTGCGAGCTATAGAACTCATTCTCACCACCTCCAGTCAGTTCCTCAAGGGATCCAGTTCAGGAGGAAAGTGCACCCCCCAAGCCAGAGACCCAACCCACCTCTCCTCCCTCACAAGGGGAGCAGGAAACCCAAGGAGTCCAAGGCTCCCTGGTACTAACGCAGTGTACCAGGATCTCCAGACCCCCAGACTGCTTAAATTTGTAAATAACGTTTTTTTTTTAAACCTCTGGTTTCTGAACCCATGTTCGCTCTCTTCATTCAAAGACCCTAAATTCTACAGGAAGGGCTGAATGCAGAGAACTGGGATTCATTGGTAGGGTGTTATTGATGGCTAGCTCTGCCTCTCAGCTCCACCCCCATCTGCCCATACATAACCTTGGTTTTCCACCTGAACCCAGAACCCTTCTGAAGACTACTGTTGATCCCTACCCTTAGCTACAAGCTAATAAAAGTGTTTGTTCTCCCTTCAGTCGTGAGAGCAGGCTGTGGCAGGAACGCTGGCCAATCCCAGCCCAGCGCTCCGATGACTGGGCCCTGAAATTAATGCCTGGGGCTCATATAAATATTCAGGCCAAGGTAATAAATCTGTCTTGACTTGGCATAGCATGAACGCTACAATGGTTTCAACCATTCACACAACTACTGTGAAGGCAGTTGTTAAAATCTCCCATTCAAAGGCAAGCACTTTGCACTTTAGCCCTCAAATTTGTATTCAGCTCAATAAAATCTGCTGAAAGGGATTGTGAAGATGATATAACTTTGTTGCAGGAGAACTTTTTTGATTTTAAAATGTTACAAGGTTTTATTTTGATGATTCGGAGTTCCAATATTAATTATTGTTGTACCATGCCACCAGAGTATACAATGAAACACAAGAGCAACAGCCACTTGGATGGCACACATGGAGGTAAAATGTGACTAAGAGAAGAGAAATCACGTTGAAATAGACATTTATCTTGGGCAATGGCGCAAAACAGATAGTATCATATCAGCTCTGAGAGCCGAACATTTAATTCCATTGATTACAATTGTAAACTCGGTTCTGTTAATGTTTACTCATGTAACACTATTTCAATATTTCAACATTGTAAGTTGCATTCTGATCACAGTGAGCAGATGACAGACTTAAATGATTTTTTTTTATTAAGGACTATCTTTGATGTTGAGCATGTAGAAAGACTAATTTTACATCGACCCTGTTTAATAACAATCAAAACCAAAATCTGTCCAACTTTCTCATTTGCTCTGCTTATTTCCTCTTCCCATAAAGCTCAGTAAATTTAATCAAGCCTTGAAATAGTTGGAGGAAAGATTGACCATTAATCTGGTCTTCAGAGCTTACTTTATTTGGAGCGTTTCATCAGTTCTTCGAAAAACAAAATTTCTGCGACATTTCAAAAATGTGAAGTCTGTTTAAAAATTGCATGATGTCATTTAGATTTGTCTGTCCAACTAGAATATTGGTTATATAAAGTCAAGTGTTATTTCCATTTTCTCTCACTATATCGTTCTGTAACTTTTCCAGAAGTTTTGAATCTTAAAAAGGCTATAGCCATGCAATTTAGAGATTAATAAAAATATAGAGGATTTCCAGTAAAATACATTAATTATCAACTTATTTAGTGAGGGGATTTTCAAATTTAAAGCAGAACATTGTTTTTCGTAGATAATCCCATGTAGCAATGAATATCAGATTCAACAACTGATGTCTAATTATATCACATTGCAGATTAAAAATAAGATATTGCAGCAGCTATGCAAGATTTCTGCTCCTTTATTCAAATCCTTTGCTTCCTTGTGTACTAGTGGCATGAAAGGCAACTCTGCTGGCTAAAGACAAGAAAAGTCCACCGATAAAGGTGCCTCATTTGGTAATATGCACATAATATGTACACAGTACACACTTCCTGCTAAGTGATCTGTGCAGTGACCACCAATATTCATGCATTTAGCTTGATCATGTTAGAAAGGAAGGAAATTTCCTCACTTTGTGTGTTAAATACCAGAACACTTAGGATCAGGAGAATGTGTTAGAAAGACTTATTGTATAATCCATGAATGCTTGGCATATTTATTTCAGGAATATGCTTATTTAGTGTAGACTGCAAAAACAACTTGTGAAAGAGAGAGGGCAGTGTAGTTATTTAAATTCCTCAAAACAGGAGAAATATATTTCAGGGCACACAGAAAAAAGGAAATTGAATATTGGTTGAGGGAAAAATAGGATATTAGAAATAATAAGAATAAATCAAATGATGTATTCTTGTAATCATCAGGAGAAGAGAAAGATTTAGGAAATATCTTATTCATCCTGTGTAAGATCAACAGAAAAAAAAATAGTGCTTCTGTGGCATCAGAAACAGATCAGAGGGAACAGAGCACTGAACTTAATGCAATCAGCTCCTTGTTGCCCAATAATATGTATCATACAGTAATACATTTTCCAGACAATCAAAACAAAATTATGCTTTGTCTTCTTTATCCGTGTTCTTTATATTTCACTGATAGATAATTACCATATTTTTTTAAAGCAATGGTTTTCAAACTGCCTCCCAAACTCATATTCAACCCTAAATAATCCCTGTGATTAGTAGGGGATTGCTCAGGTGATACTACTGCTTTAGATCCAATTGTTACTGAAATATTTTGCTTAAGTAAAATGTCAATGGCCCATTTCCTTTGGAGTTCTGAAACTGTGCACAAAATGAGCCAATTAGGTACAATTAAAACAGTAAGTTTTCAAACTTTTTCTTTCCAGTCACATACTACCTTAAGTCATTCCTTATCAATTACAGAGCACTTATGGCATAGGGATTGCTTAAAGTGGTTTGTGAGTTGAGGAGTGCAGTTTGAAAACCACTGTTTTAAAGCCTCGGCATGAAAAGAGAGCATTCTTTCAAAGCAAGCAATTTCAGGAATTGTGAATGGGGAAAAGAATGAAAGAAAACAGTACCTTCAAACTTAAGCCATGTGTGATATTATTCGTAAGAGCATATCAATTACAATATAATTCTACCACACCAGTGATTGATATCAAGTGTATCAACATGAAATAAATCCTTGAATTGACTAAAATAAATTTGCTTAACCCGAACATGTTGTTGAATTCTGACGAACACCAAGTCAGATATTATTCTTCCCAATTAGCAATCGATTTACATTGATGTAGATGCCTGGTCAAAAATAAAAACGTCTGTCTCTGTGAAATGTGCTCTCTGTTAGTGATATTCTCATTCTGTCTCTTTCATTTTGCTTTTCGCATCGTTTCTCCTCATTTTTATTCCAAAGTACTTCTCTTACTATCTCCATGACCCCTGGATTTACTTTTATCCTCATTGTAATTTCTTCCAGTTGTAGCTTCACAAGTCGAATAACATTGGGAGAGCCCATTAAAGTGCAGCTGGTGAAGGCATGGGCTCAATTTTATTCCTACCTCTCTTCATCCTTCCAAAGGAGAGGAATAAATTTGGTTTCTGAATGCAAATGTAGGACCAACAAACATTATGTTGGTCAAACATAATTTAATGTATTGCAACTAACTTCCATTCTGAAGGTCAACTTTCCAGGCTGTTCCCTTCTTAACTATCTGCATCTGAACACTCAGTCAGAGGCATGTGACTGTACAAATGGATGATGATCAAAGATTGAAGCACAGTCAGATAGTTCAGACTGAAAGTGGGAATGGAGTATTCATGTGGCAGACATCAAGAAACTCAGGTTCAACCCTCTGTAGGCAGAAAGCAGCTTCTCTGCCAAGTGATCACCTGGTCAACTCTTAGGGTTAAGTTTTTGGTCAAAATTGTGGTTATCCACAGTATAGCTAATGCTGATGCATGGTTTTCTGACTTCAAAGCTTTTGCAAAGACCATCTGCTTCTGGGATGGCATTTTTGTGTGACCTTGCCCTCCAGCAAGTTAATATAGAGCTAGGACAATTAATCTTGTCATTCAAGTTGTTGAGAACATTTTGTTTTGGGAAGAATACAGATGCAGTTGTGGTAATGAATCAGTTCACTCATTTGTCTGTAATCTGCATTCTTAGTAACATAAAAGATTGGAGCAGAATTCAGCCATCATCGAGCCAGCTTCACCAGTCAATAACATCATGGCTGAAATGGCATGGACTCAGCTCCAGTTCACTGCCATTCTCCATTACACTTAATTGCCCAATGAATCAAAAATCTATCTATTTGTCTTAAATGAATTTTGTGCGGCAGCCTTCAATACCTCATTAAATAGATAATTCCAGTTTCGCTACTCTCATGGAGAAGCAGTTCCTCCTCATCTCTGCCTTGAATCTGCTCTCCCAGATCTTGATGTTATGTTCCCTTGTTCTCGTCTCAAATGCCAGTGGAATCAACTTCCCTGCTTCTTTCTTATATATTTCTTTCATAATATTGAATGTTTCTGAAAGGTTTTCCCCTCTTATCCTTTGAAACTCCAATGAGTATACTAAGATACTCAAATTCTGCTCATTAAATAACCCCTCATCTTCAGAATCAACTTGGTGAGCTCCCTGTACACTGCCTCCAAAGCCAATACAGGTATCCCTAGCTATCTAAAAGTAGACCATTCCTATGAAACCTTTAGTAACCGAAACAATGAAGAAGAAATTACCATAAATTTGTATGGGAAAATTTTGAGCGTTCCTGCACCGTCCTCTCCTGACAGCCTGTCGAATGCTCGTTTTTGCTTTTTGCTTTTTTCGTAAAAGTGAAAATCCTCCAGATTTCTTTTGTTTAACGAGAAAGGTATTAATGTAGGTCTTTCATAAAAGCAAAGTGGTGTAAAGCAAACTTTTGAAAAGCAGGAGAATACCTGTATATCCTGTCTCAAGGATACCAGAACTGTACACAGTACTCCAGGTACATCATCTCCAGTATAGTTACAGATGAACCTCCTGTCACATTTGTGGCCCGAAATGTGAAGTTAATAAAACATTAAACACAAGTTTTATCAGGTAAACTTCTCACTGGCTTTATTCTCCCATTTCCTTTGTTCTCCTGCTTGTGTTCTTATCTCTCTCTCTTACCACGTGACTTCCGGTACATCTCATACATATTCATTATCATGACACCTCCCTGCTCTTAAATTCCTCAGTTACTATGCTGACAAATACAATTCTTGACATGGAAGTGTAATTTTACATTGGAAAACATCTGCAAAAATAGATTATGGAGTACAATTCTGGTTAGAGAGACATGTTTGATTCTGACCTCTAATGCTATAATTCTGGAGATTACATTTCCCCCCCCCCCTCCCCCCCCCCCCAATTACATGTTGGCTTCCTTCATATTGTCTGGTTTACTCTCATATTCCAAAGAAATGTGGGTAGATTACTTGCCTGCTTTAAATTACCCCTTATACCATTGGATGACATCAAGATCAAGGGGGATGGAAGAGCAACGAGAATATGTTGTAGAGAAACTAGTGATAGAATGGGTCAGATAGGTGTGTTTTAAGATCTGGTGTGTACTTAATAGACTGCATGGCCCATCTCATGCTCCAAAAAAAATATGAAATATGAAGCTAAAGTGGGAGGACTCTTGCTTAAACCAATATTTTTCAACCTGTGATCCACAGACCATTGGTGGCTGGTGAGTTTGCTATGTGCGCTCCACAGTGTTGAGACAAAAACAAATGTTACTGATAAAATTAATAACGGCTAAAAAGAGGTTACACATTTAAAATATTTTCCAACCAAAGCAAAATAAAAATTCCCATTGATGGGCCATGGGTTTGGGATATAGGATTCACAGTAAGTAAAATAATTATTAATGTGGTTTCAATGTAAGTAAAAAGGTTGAGAACAGTAGCCTTTTTGCATTCCTTGGGCCAAAAATAGGTATAAACAAGCAGCCAAAAATTGATATTTTGACAATAATATCACAGGAAAATGAAAAATAAGTATCAATGAATAATATGTTTTAAAACAAATTTTAAAAATGTTTTATTAAATTAGACACGTCTACAATATTGGTGTAATATGTCCAGGCTACTTTTAAAATTCTCTGAAAAAGTTACTTGGCCCACGGTCTCCTAGAATTCTTTGAAAATAGGATCTAAAATTCTGACGAGGTTCATTGAGCATTTGCTGAATTAAATATCTAAGAATTATTAAATAGCAAAAACATTTTATTTTTAAACTTGCCAGAAGTCATCCTGCAATAAAATGCTAATTCCACAATTACAACAGATTTTAAATCAGTGGAGCATCAAGTAATCCATTACTTTTACCTTGCACTCTGGGCAGACAATGAAATGGAGCTTGAAATATTCACATTGCAATTTAAAAGTTGCCATCTACATCCAAAATAGTAAATTCTTGAATTGAGAAAGAGAGACATCAAATAGTTTTAAGACATTGCAACAAAAGGAATTCTTAAAGACGATGTATGCACTCCATTGGGAAAATAATTCAACTGTTTATTGGAAGATAAAGAAATAAATGGATGAAATTTAGTATATCAGTTAAATTGAGACTGCATGACAAACTTTTCTTTCAACAGATCCACTGTTAATTTTTTAATTCTTCATTCTTGATGTTGTAGCTCACTCTCTCCATTATTACTCACCACACCTGCACAAGAGAAGGCAGTGGTTTGCTGCTTTATTGAACTACTGAAGTTAGTGTGGTGAATATAAGTCTCCTGTTTAGTTTTCTAGGAGGTCCCAGAATTTTGACACAATTATGTTGATAGAAAGACATTGCAATTGCATTATTATGGTTTGATGTGTGACCAAGCAGAACTTATCAGCTCTAACATATCTTTGCTCAGGTCTTGCTGTGAAAAGGCAAAGGTAATTTCATTTTCTGAGATGTGACTGACATTGTGCAATCATTTGTGAACATTGCTGTGTCTGATCCTCTTATAAGGGACTGTCATTGAGAAGCAGTTGAGTACAACTGGGCCATCATCACATTTCTAGATAGCTTCGGTAGCTGAAGGGAATGAGACAATTAACAACTATCCTCTTCCTTTGTGCAGCCAGGATTCCAACCACTGGTGCATTCTTTTTCTTCGGACTTCAATTTCAGTCAGACTTGGTTCTTTGTCCTGTGATTGAAGTGGCCACTCCACTCCAAACAACAGTAGAAATTATCAGGATCAGGAGGGACATTGTTTTATCTGGTTGCATAGAGTATGTAGTCAGATGAAAGTGACCTTGAACTTGATACTTCATCGCCAATCAGCAACTCTTCATCTGAACAAGTTGTCATTTTCTTCAGGTGACATTACACCAAGCCATTGATATTTCTGGAGAAGTTTTGTTTGAAGATAGTACAGTCAATCCCCCTTCTTCATTCGAACACCAATGATCTGCCTCACCTCTGGAACCCAATATAAGCCACACCCTCAAATTCCCACCAGGATTTCCACAAACAAGGAGATTGAAGGAAAGTATACTATTGTGATCAGTAAACTAATTTATTTGGCCAGTACTCTCATATATGTGTCTTTTTCAATGGAAGAGTAAATAGATTAAAAATGACTCCTTCCCAAAAAAGACGATCTGTGTAATGCTGGCAATGGCAAAATTCATACTTATTTAGTCAATGTGCTCTTGTTCTATTTTTTATTGCAACACATGGTTTGCTTTCTTTCCTCATGCTAATAAATCTTCAAATTATGGACCCATTCTTGGCGATAACTGGTGGTTTGCCTCATAATGAAAGTTTTCACCATTGTGGGAGCCAGAAGTGGTGCACCAGATAGATTTGGACTTGATCTAGTTTTAATGGGTCAACAACTTCCACAAGGATTTGAAGCTATTATCAGCATTGCAAAATTCTACTTAGTGGATTTATCGATGACCTTTTTAACATTAAGATGCCTTATGATCCTATCACATTGATTGAATGAATGTTTACTTAGTAAATGTTGCCTTACCCAAGTGAAAATTTTCTTCTTCTTCTTCTTCATTATCACCTTCTATCCAAGAATAGTCCTGGTAAGAACAGGAATGAGAAAGAGTCTTGACATTAAAAAAATGGATAATGAATCAATGCTTCTGGAAGTAAAAATGGAATGTCATGTATAAAAGCAAGTGAAATGGACAATTCAGTTTATGTTTTATGTCAACGAAAACTTGAATGTCACAACTGGCAGTCTTAGCAGATAGCTTGACCATGGGATTAATCATACCCAATGTGATTCACTTCTTGGAGGCGACTATTGGAAAAAGACTGAGAAAGCATGACTTACTTTTATTCTCAGTAACCCCAAGGAGCAGGCTCCAACATCAGAACCCTAATGTGATCAGCATCTGCAAGGAAATCACACTCTAGTCAAAGGATGTTGAGGGTGCTAAACCTAGCACCAGTACTCCAGGTTAGAAAATGAGAAAAATCAACAATAAATGTTCATTTCTTTTTAAATTTAGAGATACAGCACAGTAACAGGCCCTTCTAGACCACGACTTCACTCTGCCAAAATGCACCAGTTACCCGACAGAACCTGTATATTTTTGAAGGGTGGGAGGAAACCAGAGCACCCAAAGGAAACTCACGCAAGTCACGGGGAGAACATACAAACTCTTTACAGACAGTGATGGATTCAAACCCAGGTCATAGCATTGCACTAACGTTTGCATTAACCATGCTGTGTGTTCATTGTTCATTCAGTGAATTCAATTGGTAGAGGAAATGTAAATTCACATATATACTGGATTAAAGTGTGAGTGCAAAGGGGATTATTTCACATCAGAATAGAAAGAAAAGAATCATGCAGTCATTGGAAGTAGGGTAACAGGAGAATGCAGTAGGTAGTGCACCAGTCTTAAAGCTCCAATGACTATATCTGCGTGGAGTATGCACATTCTCCCTGGATCTCCTCCAGTTACCTCCCATTTCTGAAGGGTGGTCAGGTTAACTAGCAAGTTAATTATGCCCAATGTAGATGAATGATAGGAGAATCAGGGGAGATAAGATTTAATGGGCATGTGATAGAATTGTTTGGGAAAGTATGTGAGGGAATAAGTGTGATGGGTTGAATTTAGGGGCTGGAAGAGCCTTCATGAACTTTCTTGGATCTTGGAAGGAAATATGAAAATTGAAACAAAGGAGAGATGGGAACCATACACAGAAGAGGAAGGGAGGAGGAATAACCTATCACAGAAGAAGATGAGGGAGGGGAAACATACCTCAGAAGATTAAGCCATGGAAGCTGCAATTCCACCAGATTATTGGTGGGCCTAGAGGTACTGAGGATGTGGGGACAAGGAGTAATTCTGCTTGGAGGAAGGAATGGGAGCACTAAAAATGGTTGGGGAAGACATCTTGCAGAGGAAGGGAGCATACACATCTTCAAAAAAAAAGCAATGCTACTTTGGTGTAGGAGGCAATAACATTTAAAAATGGAAAATCGTTGTCTTATTTCCTGCAATATTAAATTATTTGAAATTTCTTTCATTGTAGGAACAGATGAGATAAAAATCAGAAGTTGAATGCACTGGAAATTGGAGACATAGCCTTAAGATTCAGAAAAGTAGATTTAAAACAGAGATGAGAAGAAACCAGAGAAAAGGTGGAAAATTTTGTGAAATTGTGTGGGAGTAACAATCTGAGTCTCAATGTGGACAAGGAGGAGATGATCATGGACTTCAGGAGGACCAGGAACAACCATCCTCCACTACACAGTAACAAATCTGTACTCGCGAGAGTGGAGAGCACCAAGTTCCATGGAGTTCACTTAAATGATGACCTATTGTGGACACTCAACATCTCCTCACATGTCGGGAAGGTGCAATAGCAGCTGTACTTCCGGAAAGGACTGAAGTGGGCAAGGCTACCATCCACCATAATGTCAACCTTCTATAAGAGCTCTATTGAGTGTGTCCTGGCCAGCTACATCACAGTGTTGTGTGGTTAATGGATTGGAGATCCATCCACAGAACCATACATTGCAGACAGGATAACTGGAGTCTCCTTCCCCCGACCCCTAATCTATGTGATCTACTGGGATCATTGTCTGAAGAGGGTATGAAAAATTTTTTGAAGACCCCTACCACCCTGCAAAGAGCACATTTCATCTACTCCATCTGGGAAAGAGATACAGGAGTATCAGAGCCAGCATCACCTAGCTGAGGAACAGCTTCTTCCCATGGGCTTTGAGAATGCTGATCAACCAAACAAACTTCTCACGTTAACAATCAGAGGCTCTCATATTCATGATAGAAAATCTATTTATTTATTTATTTATTTGCATAGATGAAATTCTTATCCTGCGTATGTATTATTTGTCTGAATGCATGTTATGTCTGATTGTATGATTGCATGTTTTGCACCGAGGACCGGAGAACACTATTTCGCTGAGCTGTACCTGTACAATCAGATGACAATAAATTTGACTTGATTTGAAACCTCCTCTGTCAGTGAATCTATGGAATTTTCTGTCTAAGGAGGTGGTAGAGGCTGCCTCGTTGAATGTATTTACAGGAGTTGGATAGATATTCAACGAATTGGGGAATTAAAAGTACTGAGGACAGGCAGCTAAATGGAGTTGGGTCCACAGCCAGATCAGTCATGATCTTATTGAATGGCAGAGCAGGCTCAACGTGTCAGATAACCCTATACATATAAGTGAAGGCTATCACCATCTTTCCTCCAGCATGCTCCCAATCTAGGTTTCAAAGTTATACACCTACAGTTTTTCAAATATCTCTACATATTGCAAATGCAATCCCTCCATATCTATTTTATTATTGAAGGGACTGTTTTAATATTTGTAACAATTACTGTACAACATTTGCTCCATGTTGTCACATACTTCACCTCAATTTTTTTTAAACCACCATTTTCAGTTCAAAGAATTCAAAAGTGCCAAGCAGCTTATTTCCTGATTGGTAAAAGTGATTAACTTTCCTTCACATCAGCTCGAGTTTGATTTGACTGATTTCATTGATGTGATCTGATACATCACAACAACCAAAGCAATAAAAAAAATGCATTAGCACCTTTGCAGTAAGTTGACAGATTCCACATTATTTTAGCACTGAAATTTCTAACAGCCACTTTGCTTTGATGGTCTAAAAATAATAACATGCTTCCCATTCTCATGGGTAACATTTGTTATCCCATTCACGCAGTGAGGTGGCCAGTGAGTCAAGACCACCGGTGATGCAATTTATCTGTGATTGATGTCTTTTAAAGCACCATACAATAGGATATCTATATATTTAAAATAAAAAATAATTCTGCTCAGTAAGATACTGATTCCTGCGTTCATAATCTTGTTATCATTTGTCGGATAATCTTATTATAAATTTAATACTCATACAATGCAAAACTTTATGCAATCACAATTCAACAATTGGGCACAAAATAATTTTTTTCATCTCTTTTTAAGCATCCAAATGTATTGAAATGCTAGGCACTTTTCCTGTTCATCTATTTCTTTCCTTCCATTATTAACCTTTTTAAAACGTGGCTCAGCACCTACTTGCCCATTTTATTTACTCTGCATTGCATCCATTCGTTCATTTCTCTCTTTGATTTACTTTTAATTAGATGGTTTGCAAATACAGAACAGTACACAACCCCTAAAACATTCCATTTGGCTCAATTGGTCTAAATTGGTAATTATGCTTCATTCTAAGCATTTCCCATCCCTCTTCAACTATTCCTTCATCGTGGTCAGCTCTAGGGGAATTGGTCACGGTCAAGTCAAAACATTTTCGTCCCACTAGATATTTCCATGAAAAAGTGCAGCTTTCTGCTATTCTATCAAAGATATTATACATCGGTTAAGATGTTAAATCAAAGCTCTATTCATCTGATCTTCTAGATACAGATTTCAAAGATGTGCAGTTAATTAATACTCTTGGTTTAAAGACCCATGGAACATTACAGCACAGAAAACAAGCTCCCTCATCCCTTTGAGTCTGTGCCAACTATTATCCTGCCTAGACCCATTGACCCATAGCAAACAGTCAATAGCCCTCCATACCTCTCCCATTCATGTACCTGTCCAAATTCTTCTTAAAATTAAGCCTGCATTCACCACTTCAACTGGCAGCTTGTTCCATACTCCCACCACTCTGTGAAGAAGTTTCCCCTCATAATCCCGTTAAAACCTTTCCCTTTCAACTCTTAACTCATGTCCTCTGGTTTGCATCTCACCTACCCTAAGTGGAAAAGGCTTATCTACATTTACTCTGTCTATCCCCCTCACAATTTTAAATATCTCTACTAAATCTACCCTCATTATTCTATGCTCCAAGGAATAAAGCACAGTCCCTGTGTTACAAATGAGATCCGTTCCGAAGTTTGTCTTGAAGTTGAATTTGTAGGTAAGTCGGAACAGCACACAAGTTCTTATTTAGCACCAGTTATTCAAACATTTTTCTTAGCATGGTTACGGGATAAGAGATAATTTAAGCTAAATACAATGTTACACACTCAACACAGTATTAACTGCAACCTGATCCAACTTAAAATGGCAGTCGGCAGTCTCCTTCCTGAAGCCGTATGTAGTCCATTCACAAGTACAAGTTGTCCATAAGTCTGACATTCTTAACCTGGGAACTTGCTGTACTAACCTGTTTAACCTTTCCCTGTAACTCAGTTTCTTAAGTCCAGGCAACATCCCAGTAAATCCTCTCTGCACGCTTTCAATCTGATTGATACATTTCCAGTAGTTAGGTGATCAAAACTGCATGCAGTACTCCAAATTTGGCCTCACCAATGCCTTATACAACTTTACCATAACATCCCAAATCCTATACTCAATTCTTTGATTTACGAACGCCAATATGCCAAAATCTCTCTTGTGATGCCACTTTCAGGGAATTATGTATCTGTATTCCCAGGTCCCTTTTTTCTACCACACTCCTCCATGCTCTACCACTTACCATGTATGCCCTTTCTTGGTTTGTCTTTCCAAAATTCATCACCTCACACTTGCCTGCATTAAATTCCATTTGCCATTTCGAGTTCATTTTTCCAGCTGGTCCAGATACCTCTGCAAGCTTTGACATAGGGAGCCAAGTAGATGATTGAGATGGGGGATATGACTGGGGATGTCACACAAATAGTGAAGGTGATAATTCGGAGTCAAATTAATTATCTGAAAACTGACTCTACAACTGTAGCAAGAGAAATAATAATTTTCATCCAAACACCATTTATTTGGTGTGGTTGATTACATCTTTCGCTGTTATGAACCTCTGCAGTGATGTCATCCTCAATGCTGTGCTAATGGAGTGCTCTATCCATGGATGCTGTCTTCCAGATGCAATGTTAAACCAATATATTCAGTATTCCCCTAAATATGAGACACTTGAAAAAAACTCCAAAATTCCCCCTAATTTTAAGTATTTATTCATCACTCTAAATTGACAAAAATAAAACACATTGGCTATTATAGAGTCAGAGTTATAAAGCATGAAAATATTTGGCATGCTATCCAGTGGCCATCCTGATTAATCCCATCTTCCAGTACTTGGGTTTTTGCCTTGCAAACCTTAATGATGCAAGTGTGAATCTTGAAACTTCTTAGATGCTGTCATCTCACACTCTCTCTGGCAGCTTATTCCAGCTATTCGCCAGATATAACAAGTCCCCTCTAAATCTCTTACCCCTTGCCCCAAATTGACATCCTTTAACTTTATCTACCTCCAAAATCTTTCCAGCATTCTATTCTGGATTCCTCATAATTTTTCATACTTTTGCAATCTGCACCCTGATCATTTTATAGGAAAGAAACATTGCATCATGGCCTTGCCATGAACAAGTATATTTTTTACTTCACAACAATAGTTACACAAGTATTCCATTGTTTACAAAAAGGTTTAGACACTACTTAAAATACAAGTTTTTCTGTTTGATTTTACAGAAGCAAGAACTTTGGAGGGATGGAATGTTGACGATGTTGGATGCAACAGAGAGAGGAAAGCAGTCACAATCACAATTAAAACTGGTTTGGGTGTTGAAAGTGCAGTGAAAAGCTAAACTGGAAAGTGTTGAGGAGTGGAATTGGAAAGATAACGGACAGGAACAGAGGGCAATCAAGAAAGGGTGATGAGACATGGAGCAGCAAATGACAAAGACAAAAGGGAAAAGAGTATGTTTTTTTTTAAAAGGTGGTGATTAACAACAGTATTAGTACAGACAGTCCCCAGGTTAAAAACAATTTCCATTACCAAGGTCTGTCTTTAACTCAAATTTGTATTTAAGTCAGAACAAGTATACAAGGTCCTTAGAAAAATGTTCATCTTATTATATAGCAATACATAGTATATATTTTACCTTTCTACACATGTAAAACATTTAAGAAACACTTCCAAATACACTACAATATCTTATACATAATAATACAGTATGTAATTGGATGATGTAGGAGAAGATGTTGGAGAGGATGGCCCCTGTTGGAGAGGATGGACATGGTGCTGGAGAGGATCGACATGGTGCTGGAGAGGATCGACATGGTGCTGGAGAAGATGGACATGGTGCTGGAGAGGATGGACATGGTGCTGGAGAGGATGACATGGTTCTAGAGAGGATGGACATGGTGCTGGAGAGAATGACATGGTTCTGGAGAGGATGGACATGGTGCTGGAGAGGATGGACATGGTGCTGGAGAGGATGGACATGGTGCTGGAGACGATGGACATGGTGCTGGAGAAGATGGGCATGGTGCTGGAAAGGATGGACATGGTGCTGGAGAGGATGGACATGGTGCTGGAGAGGATGGACATGGTGCTGGAGAGGATGGACATGGTGCTGGAGAGGATGACATGGTTCTAGAGAGGATGGACATGGTGCTGGAGAGGATGACATGGTTCTGGAGAGGATGGACATGGTGCTGGAGAGGATGGACATGGTGCTGGAGAGGATGGACATGGTGCTGGAGACGATGGACATGGTGCTGGAGGGTCAGGGTATAATTTTTGCCATGTGAAACTTGAGGTGGAATCAGCTGCAAAGAAGCATCTGTTCATTTCTAGCTGCCTCCTTGGCAATAAAGAGTCACCTAACTGTTGATTCACAAGTCAATTGAAAACCAGACGAAATAAGAGTACAACATGGTTAATGTGTTCCAAGTCAGTTCAGTGCTGTTCAAAGCATTATTACAATGAACTTTAACATAATATATTCCAATGCTATAAAAGGGATATATAAAACTGATCTTTATTGGCAATAAATAATTATTTATTTGAGAAAATATTTGTCTCATGTAGTTTACCCCTAACCCAGGAGTTCCCCTCCATACAAACTGGCACTGTTCAGTGGTTTGGAAACTTGCTGGTCTGCCACATCAGAACAGAGACAAAAAAAATCCCATCAGTGCTGAGGGATAGTACAGGGAGCCCGATCACAGTGAGGACAGCAAAAACTTACAACACAGCCACTTAACTCTCTCTATTCCACAACTCAGCAACCATACAAATGGCATTGTTCAGTAGTTTGAAAACTTGTTGGTCTGCCACATCAGAACAGAGATGAAAAAAATGATTCCCATCAGAGTAAGGCAGCGTGTTGCAGTATAATGCAGGGAGCCTGATCATAGCACAGCCATTTGACTCTCTCCATTGAACAGCTCAGCACCTATAGGTTTAAATAGCAATAACGTTGCAAATTTAAAACTGCGGGTCAAAAAGAGTATCGTACAGCCATAGCCAGGCTCTAACGTTAGGGGGAGCCAGCACAAAAAAAAAGACTCCACCAGATGGTGACAAGTTGCACTGATTTTTCGGTGGCATCGGACCGGAGTGGGGTGATATGGGGGTCAGACCAGAGCAAGGAGGGTGGCAATGTTGGACCAGAGCGGAGCTGGGGGAGGAGAGTGGGGCAAAGGCACCATTATTGAAAAATATGCTCAGGGGGAGCTATTGCTCCCCCAGCACCACCCCCGCCCGAGCTACACCACTGCATACTCTCTTGTGATGTTCACTCAACCACACTCAGACTGGCAGTTCACTGCATTCTACTTCCGGCTGGCTTGTTAGTTCATAATTACAATTTGTTCGTAAATTGGATGTTTTTAACCCAGGGACTCCCTGCGTCAATCAAAAAACTTAGACTGATAATTCTTCAAGGTTGTAATTGTGTGCACATCCTTGATAGCAGCATCAGGTTCAAGTTTAATTCTCATCAATATTCCAACATTGAAATCTTAGAACATTACAATTTTTTTTTCCAGTCAATTAGAATAGTAGGATCTTCACTGAGGAAATTGGAAAATCTGGTCACCAATGTTCCAGTTAACTTTGAAATAATTAAAGCAGTGAATCAATTCTCCAAAGAGAGCAGTTAAGTTTGGTGTATTCCAACTTCATTTGGTTTAATGAAAGTCGTGTCTTAAAATTTAGCAGACGCCTTTATTCACCAATTGTAGTTCAGTTGAAAAATTGCTCACATTTGATTCAGAACACCGTAGGTTTAATCTCACTCTGGATCCTCATTGAAAATCTATGCAGCATTATGTGGGTTCTGTACTCTGACAGTCGTTCGGATGTTGCTTCTCGAAATGGATGCAATCAACCACCTGGTGCTCTCTTGGAGAAGGAGGAGAGTTTACATTGGTCCCTCAAGCAAGTTAATCTGTCAATCAGTAGTCCCTTTTCCACTGTCACCTTGTCCCTGGAATTAATAGCCAGTTTGCTGATTAAGAGCCCAATGGAAAAGCAATTAGATCAGCACACTGGCATCAAATAATGTTAAATCAGGCTGGGGATTGATGGCTTTGACCCCTACTCAAATGGCATCAGCTGATGCTGGCATGCCAATTAAACCAGTGGAAAAAGGTGTTGGATCCTTGAACTACAGATCCCTAAACTTTTATCTGGGATTGTTGGGACTGGACGCCTGCTCTTGTTCGGAATCTTTACCGTCCGCTCCCCCAGCCATCCATCGCCCACTCCCCCAACACTGGTTGTCCATTGACCCCCCCCTCCCCAACCTCCTATCCCCCACCCCATGCCCACCCATCACTCCCTACCCTCTAACTCCCAGCGTGGAAGCAGGGGTGCAGCGCTGATGAACACAGAGGTTATGGATCACTGCACCAGATTGCAGCAATGGCTCAGTGTAGAAGTAATGACCAACTTTGTTACCCATAATCCCCATGCAACTGGAACCAATCTGCCAGCGCCAGAGTGGTTCCAGATGGCGAGAGCCTGAGTGCCAGATCAACAACCTGGTAGAGTGCCTGAAAGCCAGCAGTACTCAGCTCCACTGCCCTGACGGCCCACTCTTCCTGCAGCTCTGCACCTCATGTCAGGTCGGCACCCCATGTCTAAAGTGCTCACCCTCGTCATCACCACCCCCGTCCCATGCTGACGAGGGACCTGGGAGGGGGGTGTGCCAACAGACAACTAGGGGAGGGGTGCTCCGATGGACAGATAAGGGAGAGATGAACAGCCACGTGGGGGGCCAATGGAGAGGCCAATAGATGTCCAGGGGACAGATGGCGATGATTCCAAAAAATAACAGGTGTCCAGTCCTGATGATCCCGGATTAAACCTTAGGCTCCTGAATTGCTAAAGGCCGACTCTCCAATCCACAGGAATGAGTTGTGTTCAGTGGAAAAGCAGTCAGTGTCCAGGTTAAAGTTTGCCTCGTGGAAATAGTACAAAAAGCTTCATATCCCGGGCACCAGTGGAAAGAGGGCTAATGTCACTAAAGAGTCTCGATAAAGGGCTTCAACCCATAGTGATGAATGGTAAATTCCTTCTATGGATGATGCCTGACCTGCTGAGTCCCTCCACTTTTGCCTTGCTCAAGATTGCAGCATCTGCAGTTTTTATGCATCTCGAGAACAATTGTCTGGTTGTTATCACTTTGTTGTTTGTGGGAGCTTGCGCTTCATACGATGGCTGTTACATTTCCTTCATTGTAGCAATGGTGCATTTCAAAAGGATAACTCATTGATAGTTAAGTGATTTAAATGTTCTTTCATTCTTAGTTGACTGGATTCCAGTTGAATATATGTCGTTCAGATTTTAATTATACAATTTGGATTCCTTCCAGCATCTCTGTCACACAGAGCACTGCAGTTATTTTTACTATTCAGAACTCCAGTGAGTCAAGTTTAATTCTGACATCTGGTACACTCTGTATGGAGTTTGTATGTTCTCCCTTTGTCCTCAAGAGCTCCCCCATGGGCTGCAATTTCCTTGCACACATCACATACATACATACCAGTTGCTACATTAATCAGTAGTCGTAAATTAGCCCAAATGTTGGTGGATGATGGGATGATGGAGTTAATGGGCATGTGAGAGAGAAAGGTTACTGATAAAGAAAGAATGACATGAGGGAATGAAAAGAGGGAGATTGCTCCAGGAGCTGGCATAAATTTGACAAGACTTCAGCACTGCTGGAGAAAAATAAAATCTGTGGAAAGATTGCAATTTCTTTCAACCAATCCAACAACTGAAAAGGAAGATAAGGGGTCAAACATTTTTACAATTCAAAAATCAATTTCATGGCAACAATTCAGTAACACTACTTACTTTCTTGGAATGCAAATTAGGCAGGTTCTGCTTCGGAACAAAATTATTCAGTTGTCTCGCATTACCACCTAAGCAATGGAGGTGACCTTCCATCTCTGACCTGGCTGAACTGACTATTCTTGTTCCCATTCTGCTCTCTTCTTAAGCTGAAGAAATCATTCTTTGAAATAAAAGCAGAAAATAGTGATATTAATCAAAAGTTCAGACAGCATTCACGGAGAGAAAAAGAGTTAATGGTCTGGTTTATGAGATGGCTTATGAATTTGGTTCAAACTCCATTTACACATCCACACTACATATACAAAAGATATGCTATAAAAAATATACATGATTAACAAATCTTGTGAGGCAACACATAAAATGCCCAGACGACAATGGAAGAGCCTCGTAGTATTCAGTGGAGCAGGTGTCAAGATTAGTTCCCTGATGGACAATCTCAGCCTTATGAGGAGAGAGCTGTTCAGATCAGCCTTCAGGTAAGAGAAGTAGGAGAACAAGAAGATCCGAGAAAAGGGAAAGGAAAACAATATTCTAATCATCCTTTTCTGTTTCACTGCATGTGACTGATGAGATCCCATTCATTAGAGTGTTATTTCTCCAATCCCACACTCATGACCTTAATTCTGCAATTGGGAACAACATCACAATTTTGATAACAATCCATTAAAAGCCCAATGTGTATATATACCCAAACAAATTGCATAATGAAAGCCTTCCACAAACGGAAACTAATTATCATTTGTACATTCCCTTAGGAGCAATGTTCCATGAAGTTTCTTCCTCCAACCTACTGCCTTTCAGCAAAAGCTGAAAGCTCAAAAGCTGCTGACCTTCAGTGAAGCAATTTGAATATAGACAGAGCCTGGATTTCAGTGGCAATCTGGCTACCAGCTGACTCGTTGGGTACAGAAGTGGAATTCAATGCCCTGCCAGAGCAGAGCTGATCATACTTCATAGTCAATGGTAGACCCCCATATTGAAGCACATGCAATCCCAGTTATTTGTTGGACAACTGGTTGTTCAACTGTTTTTTTTTAAACCTTGAAAGCCCATACAAACACAACAACAGCAAGATCAGAAGTTCGCATGCCAAAGCTGGTTTGGACGACATCTCGATGACATTCCATTTGAGCACAAGGCATTTCTGTACCACGTGCTTGAGCTGCAATTGAACAAATGCAATCCACCAGTTTGTTTGAGATTTCTCTTTGTTTCACGACTCCAGACATATATAAAGTAAAGGTTCCGTTATTACTGTCACATTTAGAATGTAACATACAGGAAATTCTTCATTTTTTGTCTACTCTAAGGCTGACAGAGAGACACCACTTTATCCAACACCCCCTCACAGAAACCTACAGCCCCTGGTGTTCCTGGGTGGTCTCTCCTCCAAGCATAGACCAGACCTGAGCCTGCTTAATTTCTGATATCAGACAATCTTGGGCATATTCACACTATTAGCTGCTTTATCTCAGGACTTCCCAAAACAAAGTATTTAATCATTTATTCCCACCAGTCTTCTGTACTCAGCCCTGCTCAGTCATCTGCAACAAAATGTTGTGATCTCAGCCTCTAAGGAGACAGCAAATTTCTTAATGGCATCACATCCTATGCCTCTAATCCAGTCTCTGAGTCCTGTATCTGAAATGGTGCTGACAATTGTTAGATCAAATGATGGATGTTAGTCTATGATGTTTTAGAATTTTCGCTTTGCTTTGGCTTGGCTTCGCGGACGAAGATTTATGGAGGGGTAATGTCCACGTCAGCTGCAGGCTCGTTTGTGGCTGACAAGTCCGATGCGGGACAGGCAGACACGGTTGCAGCGGTTGCAAGGGAAAATTGGTTGGTTGAGGTTGGGTGTTGGGTTTTTCCTCCTTTGTCTTTTGTCAGTGAGGTGGGCTCTGCGGTCTTCTTCAAAGGAGGTTGCTGCCGGCCGAACTGTGAGGTGCCAAGATGCACGGTTTGAGGCGATATCAGCCCACTGGTGGTGGTCAATGTGGCAGGCACCAAGAGATTTCTTTAGGCAGTCCTTGTACCTCTTCTTTGGTGCACCTCTGTCTCGGTGCCCAGTGGAGTGCTCGCCATATAACACGATCTTGGGAAGGCGATGGTCCTCCATTCTGGAGATGTGACCTACCCAGCGCAGTTGGATCTTCAGCACTTGACGTCCTGTTTTGCGGAAACTGCCAAAATGTTTGGCCCGGAAGTCAGCCTCAAGAAAACTGAGGTCCTCCATCAGCCACCTCCCCACCATGACTACCAGCCCCCCCACATCTCCATCGGGCACACAAAACTCAAAACGGTCAACCAGTTTACCTATCTCGGCTGCACCATTTCATCGGATGCAAGGATCGACAACGAGATAGACAACAGACTCGCCAAGGCAAATAGCGCCTTTGGAAGACTACACAAAAGAGTCTGGAAAAACAACCAACTGAAAAACCTCACAAAGATTAGCGTATACAGAGCCGTTGTCATACCCACACTCCAGTTCGGCTCCGAATCATGGGTCCTCTACCGGCATCACCTACGGCTCCTTGAACGCTTCCACCAGCATTGTCTCCGCTCCATCCTCAACATTCATTGGAGCGACTTCATCACCAACATCGAAGTATTCGAGATGGCAGAGGCTGACAGCATCGAATGTTTTAGAATTAAATGCAATAAAACAGTCAGAAGAACATTTTAACCAATGAATATTTTCATGCTTTCTGGGCCTTTCCAGTTTTCTTAACAAACTCCATCAATATAATTTTATTTTCAATGTTTCCCATAGCCTCCCTTAAATCCAATCATTCTGCCAATGCCATTGCCTGTACAGCACAGACTGCATGCTGTTGGTGACTACCAGTTGAAGGGCTCACACAAGGCTGTGCGCTGCTGGAAACTGGCTCATAGGAACTCGATATTGGAATAGAATTCAAGAAAATGCTGAGGGCAAGAAGCCTTTGCAAAAGGCCTCGGGTTCTGAAGGCTTCCTGATCATATTGGAGATTTGGAACTGGAACCAAGATTGCTGTGAGGCATAAGTGGGTGCAGGAGTCTAGGAGGCTGGAGGTGAATGCACAAACATTCAGTATTTGTGAAGGGACCCTCTTTTATTTCTCTTTCTCTTATTGGGGGCTTCAGGCAATGCTAATGTGACTCTTTGTTTGCCTTTATGGCTGGAAAAAGTTGGTGTTTTTTTAATATTATTACAAGACAAAAAAAAGGAACATTAAATCTTGAGTAAATCACATGTTCTCAACAATCTCCACATGAAGAAAATGATTTTGAATTTCCCTTTTATTTCTTGATATGTGACCGTTGGTCTTGTTTTTCTTATTTTTCACCATATTTTTTACAAGTTAAAATAGCGCAACCACTGTTGCAGAAAAAACAGGAACCACCTATTTGCTGCTAATCTCAATGGAGGATTGAACATGAATTTTCAGAAATCAATGGCCTTTGTGGGCAGATCTGCTCAACTTTGGTAACATGCATCAATCTTCTGTCACTTAACTAAAACCACCAGGCCATTTATGATTCACAATTTCCGAGTGACATTTGAGAAATTATGATTGAAAATTGTAATATTTAATCCCAAACCATTAGAAAATAAGATGAATTTAGTACACCCAATTATTCATCACCAAATAAATTAACAGAGACATTATGGACCAAATTGAAAATAATTTGTGAAGCCCCATTGATCAAGACAAATATATTATTTTGCTTATATTACTGACATCATTGCAATAGCATTTATGCTATCAGGCTAATAACACTGAATATCATGTATTGAGAGTTCACTAAGGAATTATGTGACGATCTACCAGGGACAAGTCACAGTAGTCACATCTCTGGCACGGAATCTGGCCCTATGGCTCAGAAGCGAAGAGGAGAGTGATAATGATTGGGGATTCTCTAGTTAAGCCAACAGAGAGAAGGTTCTGTGAATGAGATCGAGGCTCCCTGATGGTATGTTTTCTCTCAAATGCCAGGGACAGGGTCATCTCTGATCAAGTCCACAACAGCTTCAAATGGGAAAGGAGCAGCTAAATGTTGTGTTCCATATTAGTACCAATACATAGGTAGGCACAGTGATGAGGTCCTGAAGAGGGAATATAGGGAGTGAGGAAAGAAGCTGAAAAACAGGACCTCAAGGGTGGTAATCTCAGGATTTCTGCCTGTGCCATGCACTAGAGAGGGTAGGAATAGGATGATGTGGCAGATAAATGTGTACCTGAAGAGTTGGTGCAGAAGGCAGGGGTTCAGATATGTGGATCATTGGGATTTCTTCTAGGGAAGGTCTGACCTGTACAAAAAGGACAAGCTGCACCTGAACTGAAGATGGACCAATAGTCTGTCAGGGAAGTATGCTAGAGCTGTTGAAGAGGGTTTAAACTAGTTTGTCAGGTGATGAGAACCAGAATGTGAGGGCAGAGAATAAGGCAGAAGGTGAAAAGCATGATGCATTGTGTTGTGCATTTTGTGAAGAAGGACAGGCAGGTGAAGAAACACAAATGTAGTGAGTTAAAGGGTTTGAATTGTGTTATTTTCAATGCAAAAAAAAATTAGTAATAAAAGAAATTAACAGAACATGGATCAGTATGTGGAATTACGATGATGTGGCTGTTCCAGAGACTTGGCTGGTGAAAGGACAGGATTGGCTGATGTGGGTACCAGGGTATGGTTTTTAAAAGCTAAAGGATGGGAGGTAATGAGAGGCAGGGTGGTGGGGGGGGGAAATAGAATTATTGGTCATTGATAGTGTCATGTTTGTAGAAAGGGAGGACACTGTGGATGGAGTGTCTACCAAGTCAGATGAATAAAAGTCAGAAATAGAAAGAGAGCAATCATTGTCTATAGGTCCCCAAAGAGCCCAAGGAACAGATAAATAGGCAGATTTTGGAATGACGCAGAAATTACAGGATTGGGTTATGGGAGACTTCAACTTCTTAAGTATTGACTGGCACCTCTTGACAACATGAAGGACAGATGGGGCAAAATTTGTCAAGTATGTCCAAGAAGGATTCCTGACACAGTGGACAACCCAACTAGGGGAGGGGCCATACAGGATCTAGTAATGGGTAACGAACCTGTGTAGGTGGCAAATCTCTCGATGGGGGGCATTTTGGTGAAATTGACCACAAGTCTCCAAGCATTAGCATAGCTATGAACTAAGATTAAAAACAGGCAAAATGGGAAGGGCTAATTATGATGGGATGAGGCAGGAACTATGGAGAGTAAATTGGAAAGAGATAATCACAGGAAAAAACACAGAAGCAATGTGGAGGATTCTTATGGACCACTTATGCTAGGATCAGGATAGGTTTGTCCCACTGAGACAGGGAAAAGATGGTAGGAAAAGGGAACCATGGATGATAAAATAGGTGAAGCAGCTCATTAAGAGGACAAGGAAGCATACATTAGATTTAGGAAGCAGGAAATATGAAAGGCTCATGAGAATTACATGATAGCCAGGAAAGAACTGAAGAAATGGACATAGAAGGCCTTGGCAAATAAGAGTAATGAGAACTCCAAGACATTCTATACATATGTGGAGAACAGCAGGATGATGAGAATGAAGGTGGGGCCACTTAAGGATAAAGGAGGCAATATCTTTCTGGAGGCAGAGGAGATTAAGGAGGTCCTAAATGAATACATTGATTCAGTATTCACAAGAAAAAAGGACATTGATCAGAGTGAGATCAGAATAGAACAGGCTTGTGTGCTGGATGATGATGGGAAGAGAAAATGTTGGATCTTCTTAAAAACATTAAGACTGACAAGTCCCTGGTGTCGGATGTGATATATCCCAGGTTGCTGTAGGAAGGAGGAGGGGAGTGGGGAAGATATAGCTGGGGCACTGGCTATGATCATTGAGACCCCTTGACCACAGTGGACATGCCATAGGATTGGATAATGTCAAATGTGGTCTCCTTGTTTTAAAAAGGTAATAGGGAGGATCCTGGGAATTATTGACTGGTGAGTCTTAGATCAGTGGAGTGCAAATCAGTGGAGAGGATTCTCAAGGATAGGATTTATGAGCATTTGGAGAAATAGAGTTGAGTGAGAAATAATCAACATGGCTTTGTAAAGAAAAAGTCCTAAATGAACTTAATGGAGTTTTTTTTTTGAGGAGGAAACGAAAGAAATAGATGAAGGTGGTAGATGTGACCTACATGGATTTTAGTAAGGCATTTGAAAAGGTCCCCATGAGAGATTACTTCAGAAAGACATGAGGAATGATATCCATGGATTCATGGCAGTGTGGATTAAAAATTGGCTTGCATGTAGAAAGCAGAATGTTGTAGTGGATGGGAAGTATTCTGCCTGGAGGTCAATGATTTATGGAGTTCCACAGGGATCTGTTCTAGGACCTCTACTTTTTGTGAATTTTGTGTCCCAGATGAGTCAGTAAGTTTGCAGATGGATAGGAAGGTTGGACAAATTGTGGATGGTTCTGAAGGGGTTGTCAGAGGTTACAAAAGTATATAGGCAGGATGCAGAGTTGGGCAGAAAAGTGACAGATGGAGTTCAATCAGCATAAATGTGAGATGATGTATTTTGTAAGGTCAAACCAGAAGGCTGAGTACATGGTTAATGGCCGGATACTAACAGCATGTCGAAACGGAGGAACATGCAGACCAAATCAATACATCTAAGTGTGCAGATGTTGCAGTGAAGGTTGATGTGAGAGTTAAGAAGTCCTATAGGGTGCTGGCCTTCATTAATAGGAGGACTAAGTTCAAGAGTTGAGAGGTAATGTTTTAACTCTTGATGAAAACACATTTAGGGTATTGTGCTTGGTTCTGATCACATCATGATGGGAAGAATGTGAAAGCTGTGGAGAGGGTGAAGAGGAGATAAACCAGGATTTTGCCTGGATTGGAAAATAAGTTGAGGGGCAAGGTTAACAGAGCTAAGACTTCTCTTTGAAGTGTAGAAGGTTGAGTGATGATTTAATAGAGGTCTACATTATTCTAAGAGGCATAGATAAAGTGGACAGCTTGTGCTTTTTTTTTCCCAGGGCAGGAATAGCAAACACTAGAGGACATCTGTACAATGTGAAGGGAGGAATGTTTAGGGAAGATATCAGGGACAAGTTTGTTTTAAATATAAATATAGTTACTTGTGGGTCCCTTGAATGCCTTGCCAGTTGTGGTAGATGATGAAACATTAGGGGCATTTAAGAGACTTTGAGATAGGTGCATCGACAAAAGAAAAATAGAAGGTAACGAGGTAGAGTTTAGTATTGTTTTGGTAGGAATATATAGGTCAGCACAACGTCGCAGACCAAAGGGCCTAGTTCATAGCTAATACAATGTTCTATGTTCTAAAATTTTGGTTGAAAATTTTCAAAAACCAAAACACTCCTTCAGGCCTCCATAAGAGCTGCTGTCAGATGGAGTGCTTTAATATGATGGTTCAAATCATCTTTTTTTTCATTCCAACAAAGGAATTTGAATACATGACATTGATGATGATTTATTATGACCAGTTACTGCCATTCTTCATTGTTCTTCATTTTTACAATTGTTTAAGCAATGGGCCATTGCAATCATGCATTTAATCACGAGTGCTGATGGAGCTTAATATTTTGTTTGCACAAAAAAAAACTGAAATAAAAAGTTAATAGATTAAAACGCTTGTATTTATTGGAAATGCAGTTCTAAAGATATTTTGTGACCACAATCATTAACTCATCCAAAGCACACTAATAAAATTTTCTTGCTGTTCATATAAACAATAAAAACATATGAGTACATATACTTTCTCAAGGCACAATAGATTTGTGGTTCCTTGAAAAAGTGTGTGTGTGTCATTCCAGTCAAGTTCAAATTTACTCTCACATATTCCAAGGTGCAGTGAGAAAGCTGGTTTAATGAGCAGTTTGCAAGACATCCCGTGCATAGTATAGCCAATAAAACACAGCACAGATGTGCAGAGTTCGAGTGAGAGATCAGCTGGCAAAGAGTAAACACACCATTGTGTTTTATATTGTGAGGCTTATTCAGGAGTTTGAGAATGGTGGGAAAGAAACTGTCCTTGAATTTGGTAGTGTGTGACCTTACACTCATGGATGTTCTTCCAAAAGAGGGTGAAATGTGTCTGGCCAGGGTAGGAGAAGTTTTATTTTAATATGTTTGCTGCTTTCCCAAAGCAGTGGAAATAGAGATATAAGTATCGTTCATGAATGGTTGAGTTTCTATTGAGCTTTGAATTTAATTCACTTTAATTTAACAAGATTCAATGTAATCATGATTTCTTCTATGTTTAAGCCAGTTGACAAAAAAAAATTACCAAAAGCACAACAGGTGTGAGTAATCCTATATAAGATAACCTTAAATATCTTTAATAAAAACTGCACATAACTATTTTTTTGTGAGGACATTACATAATCTTTTAGTAAATTTAAAACCTATACTGTATATTCAAAGGATTTACATTTGACAAATACTCATAATTCATTAAAATAATGCTCACATTGAAGAGCTTCTCTGAAAGCCTACAGTCACAACCAACTGCTACAAGAATTGGTAATTAATTTGATCTGGACACATGGCTAATTTTGTTGGCTAACAATGATTCTCCCGGGTGAACTGGAGATTCTGGACCAGAATAGAAAAAATGAAGGATACCCAACAGCTGTGGCAAGCCTAAACAACATAAGGTACAACAAAACCAAATTCAGTGCAATATCAGACATCAAAGCTTCACTCCCAGGTGAGATCAATGCCTTCTACACTTGATTTGACCACCAGAATAAGAAAGAAAATCTGCACACCCTCACATTTTCTGATGATCTTATACTGTCAGTATCCAAGGAAGATGTGCAGGCTGTCTTTAAGAGAGTGAATCCAAGGAAAGCATCTGGTCTAGAAAGAGTACCCAGATGAATACTAAAAATCTGTGCTGACCAACTGGTTAATGTTTTCATGGTCATCTTCAACATCTCAATCCAACAAGCCATGGTATTCACCTGTTTCAAACAGGCCTCAATTGTACCAGTCCCCAAAAAATGTGTTCTGACCTGCCTCAATGACTACCAACCAGTGGCACTCAAATCCACAATGATTAAGTGTTTTGAGAGGCTGGTGTTGAAGCATACCAAGTCATGTCTGAATGGTGACATGGATCCATGCCAATTGCCTACTGCAGAAACAACTCACTGGCTGTACACAAGCCCTGGAATATCTAGACAGCAAAGATACGAGTCAAGATGCTCTTTATTGACTACACTTGGGGTTTCAACACCATCATCCTCAAAAAAACTCCAAAACCTGGGCTTCAATACCCCACTGTGTAATTGGATCCTTGATTGACTCATCTCCAGATCACAGTCAGTGTGGATTAACAAGAACATCTCCTCCACAATCTCTCTATCAGCACTGAAGCACCATGGTACATAGTCCTGCATCTTTTCACTTTACCCCTTTGATTATGTATCTCAGTTTGACAACAACACAATTTGGAAATTTGCTGACAATACCACAGTAGTGGGCCACGTAAAAGGAATGTTGGGACAACATACAGGAAGGAGATTGGAAAATGAATAGTGTATTCACAACAAACTCTTTGTCAATGTCACCAAAACCAAGAGCAGATTGTAGAAATTAGGAAGGAAAAAAAAAATCAGTGAACAATCCAGTGATCATTGGGGGGAAATCAAAGACAGAGAGGATGAGCAAATTTAAATTCCTGGGAGTCACCATCTTGGAGGACATTTTCTGGATCCAATATACTAATGGCATCGTGAAGAAAGCACGTCAGTCCCTCTATTTTCTCAGGAGTTTGCGGCAGTTCAGTATGATATCAGAAACCTTGGCAAACTTTTACAGATATGTAGTGAGAAGTAGCTGACCAGCTGGATCACACCCTAGTACGAGGGCACCAATACCTCTGAACAGAAAACCCTGCAAAAGGTAAGGGACACAACCCGGTATATCATAGGCAAAATTCTCCCCACCATTGAGAAAATTGACTTGGAACAATGCCATCGGTAGGCAGCAGCACTCATCAAGGATCTACACCACCCTCAGGACATGCTACTGCCATCAAGGTATAGGTTCCACAAGACTCTCACTGCCAGATTCAGGAATAGTTCCTATCTATTCGTAATCAAATTCCTAAACTACCTCCTCCTCCCCATCATTGCTGCTGTCCCCTCATTCCCTTCATCCACATAATCTCCTGCCTTTGCTACCTTCCCTCCCCCTCTACCCTTTTGTTCAGACACTTGACAGCATTCTTTCATACCTTGATGAAGGACTCAAGTCTGAAACATGGGTTATGTATTCCTACCTTTGCTGTTTAATCTGCTGAGCTTCTCCAGCATTTTGTGTTTTTACTTCAACCACGGGGTCTACAGATTTTCATGATTCACTTCCTTCCTAAACTACAGACTCAATCAGAAACTCGCTTAAGGCTTTTCTTACTTTGCACATTTTAAAATTACCGAATATGTATTATTTTTCTGCATTTATACGGTCAGTTTGTTTACATTTATTTATTTTGTGTATGTATCTTTTTTGTTTAGGACAGTTTACTCTATTGAAAAGTAGAAATTCTGCTTGGCCTACTGGAAAAAAAGAACCTCCAGGTTGTATATGATGTCATGAAAGAAATCTTGACAATAAACTTGAAATTGATTCACGAAAATAAACTTAATTCACAGCACTTTTTCTTGGTCCTCAGTAAAAAGCACTGGAATAAGTTGCATTTAATAGAAATACCAGACATCCATGTAAATTGTTTTTTCTACAACCACTGCTGGAGGAATTCAGTCAGTCAGGCAGCAATTATGGAGGAAAATAGTAATGATTTGGATTGAAATCCTGCTTCAGGATTATTACTTCCAACTACATTTATATTCCTTTCCCCAGAACTGCCTTTCTCCATAATGAATTAAGAAGTTTAACAATGGCCAGATAAATCCATTATACTGACAAGCAAAAATTCTTGTCCTTTTTAAATTATAACATCCTGCTCTGTGATATGTGGGGATCTATTTAATGAAGGAAATATCTCCAATTTTCTTAAATGTCTTCAGTTTATAAAAGTTTAAATTCACTCTCTCTTTGGAAATGTAACTGGTCAACTGTTGAATTGAAGTGGACAAAAGAGCACTTATCAGGAGGTAAAACATAAGTATTTATATTTATTAATATATTACAAAAATCTTTGATCTATGCAGTACTATGTGCAGGATCTTAGGTCCTGTACTTGTAAAATATCAGAATATTCCCCTCTAAATTCACATGTCAAATATTTGTACAAGCACCGATCAAAATCAATCTGCCCTTCTGTACAGAACCCTATCAGCTGAGGGCATGGCATTCTTATGCCTTCAGTTTCCTTGCCCTCCATAACAGACATAAAAAACCTCTTTGGAACATTTAATATAAAATTATTGAGTGCATGAGTGTCCTTGACATCTAAAGTAGTTTCTACATCATCTGCGTCTTTGTCACAGGAATCACATCAGACCCAATGTAGTTAAAAGTTTTTTTTTGCAATAGTGGAAGTGTGCATTACAACTGGATCATGATGTCAGCTGGCAAGTAATACTGAGATTCTGCATGTTTTACCTTTTCTAGTGCTTGAACTTGTTTAACATCTTAACCTTGCATGGTGTTTACCCAGAGAAAGTATTGCCTCCAACTGCACCATGAAAAAGCATTTTCAACTAGTTTGGAAGATCACAAGAAAAAGGAACAGAAGTAGGCCATTTGGCCGATTGAGTCTCATCCTGAGCTAACTGTTCTCATATCTAGTTCCAAGTTCTGGCTTTTTCCCCCCATAACCCTTGATACCTTGACTAATTAGATAATTATCAAACTCCCCCTTAAACTCCCCCAATGATCAGGCTTCATTAGTTGTATGTAGCAATGAATTCCACAGCTCCATGACCCTCTAGCTAAATAAATTTCTCCCATCTCTCTTTTAAATGGGTACCCTCTAATTCTAAGACTGTGCCCTCTTGTCCTGGATTCACCCACTAAGGGAAACATCTTCTTCACATCTACTCTGTCCAATCCTTTCATCATTCAAAATGTTTCTATGAGATCCTTTCTTATTCTTCTATTTCCAAATGAATACAGACCAAGAGCTGTTAAGCCAATGGTTCTTAATCTTATTTTTTCCACTCACATACCACTTTGTATTCTCTATGCCATCAGTGCTCTGTGAGTAGTAAGGGATTGCTTAAGGTGGTATGTGGGTGGAAAGAAAAGTTTTGAAAACCACTGTTTTAATCATACCTAATTGGCTCGTTAAATTCACAGTTTCATAACTCCAAAGGAAATGGGCCAATGACAATTTTCTGAAGCACAATATTTCAGTAACAATTGGGTCAAGAGCAGTGATTCTCAACCTTCCCTTCCCACTCACATAGCATCTTAATCAATCCCTTACTAATCACAGAGCACTTATGGCATAGGGATTACTTAAAGTGGTATGTGAGTGGAAAGAAAAAGGTTGAGAACCAATATGCGAAGCATTCCTCATATGTTCGCCCTTGCATTCCTGGAATCATCTTGGTAAATCTTCTCTTACTCTCTCCAACATTATTACATCCTTTCTAAGATAGGGGGCATAAAACTTCACACTGCACTCCAAATGAGGTCTCATCAGTGCCCCATAGAGCTTCATCAACACCTCTTTACTCTAATACATTATTCCCCTTGAAATGAATGCCAGTGTAGCATTCACTTTCTTTACTACCAATCTAACCTGGTGTTAACCTTTAGGTTATCCTGCACAAGAACCCTCAAGTCCCTTTGCACTTCTGAATTTTGAATTTTTTTCCCATCCAAATAATAATCTGCCTGTTTATTTCCTCTTCCAAAATGTACAACAGTACATTTCTCAACATTGTATCTCATCTTCCATTTCTTTTCCCACTCTCCTAAGCTGTCCAAGTCTCTCTGCAATCTTTCAGTTTCTTCAACACTTCCTTCTCCACCACTCATCTTCATGTCATCTGCAAATATGGCCACAAAACCATTTACTCCATAATCTAAATCATCAATATACATTGTAAAAAGAAATGGCCCCAACACCGACCCCTGCAACCCCAGTAACCAGCAACCAACCAGAACTGGATCTATTTATTTCCACCCTTTACTTTCTGCCCATCAGCCAATGCTCCACCTGATGTAACATTTTTCCTGTAATTCTATGGGCTCTCATCTTATGCTCCACCTTATCGAAGGCCTTTTGAAAATCCAAATACACAACATCCACAGCCTCTCCCTTGTGCATCCTATTTGAGATTTCCTCAAAAAATTCCATTATGTTCGTCAGACAGGATCTTCCCTTCGTGAAACCATGCTGGCTTGGACCTATCACGTCATGCACCTTGAAGTATTCCATAACCTCGTCCTTGGGGATTGACTCCAATAACATTTCAACTACCAACATCAGTCTAATAGGCCAAAGTAAGTTTGTGACCTTTCAAACCTCCGGAACTATGCCAGAGTCTATTGATATCTGGAAAATCAATTCCAATGCCTCCACAATCTCCAAAGCCACCTCCTTCAGAATCCATGGGTGCATCTCATCCAGATGAGAGACTTATCTACCTTCAATCCATGCATCCTACTAAGCACTATCTCTCTAGTAATGCTGACTGTACTTAATTCTTTTCCCTGAGATCTCTATCAGGTATATTGCTATTGTCTTCATCAGTGAAGACTGACGCAAAATATTAATTTAGTTCCTCTGCCATCTCTTTGTTACCCTTTATAATTTTAGCCTTAACCTCTCTTGTTAGCCACATTTGTGCCATTTTTCCATTCATAATTTTCCTTTCTCTTGGAATATATCTATCCTGTGCTTTCTTTATTTCTTGTAGAAATATCATCCAATTCTGCTCTGCTGTCCCTCCATCTAGCTTACTTTTCCAGTAAACATAGGCAAGTTCCTCTCTCATACCACTATAATTCTCTTTGATCCACTGAAATATTAACACACCTGATATCAGCTAAAGTTGCAGGGCTGTAGTTGGTAATATTTTTCTGGTCACAATCAGGAGACTGCAGGCCGAAATCTGAAGCTAAACACCATCTTCTGGAGGCATTCATCTGGCTGAGCGGTGTCAGTTGGAGAAAAAGAACAGTCAACATTTTAAGCTGAGACCCCTTATCGAGAGTGGGTAAAAGTAGTAGAGAGCCAGTGTAAAGGGGTCAGGGTGGGAGAGGACAGGATTAGTGAACTAGAGAGAGGTGAATGGGATTGGTGGTTGCACCAGTTTTACAAGTGTATAATGCTTTCTATACTTGTTTTAACTTGTTAAAGTCTAAAGAGAGAATTGTAGGACATACTGAAGGCCAGGTTAATTTCAAGGCTTATGCAAAAAAAAAACCCAGCACCAAATACACAAAAAAACAATTCTGTGTTAATTAGATCGAACAGAGGTTATCCAGGTGACGAAAGAGCAGCAGAATGCGGACTATCAGGGAAGTATTTGCCACCATCTTCAGCCTGGAATAAAGGCAAGAGTCTGTATTTCACAATAAAACCTGCCACTTGCTCAGGCTGCATCAGTCACCACAGAGCAGGGCAAGCAATGCATTGCCAATGACTTTCAAAGTAATCACAGCACAGAAATTCCAAGCCTTCTGCTTCTTCCAGCCACTTACAACGGCTTGTTGTTCACTATTTATGGCCCTCAATGAGGCCCACCACCTGAAGAAAGCTTTATCTTTCTTCCTGTGACTAGCTTGGGAAGAGGGCACATTGCTTTGCTGGGACTGCTAGCGATAATAAGTACCACAGTAATATCTTATTTAATTGAGTGAAATCAGGAGTGATAAGAAACTGTGACTGGCTAGGAGTTATGATACAGGAGCCACACCTTTGGAAAAGCCAAGGACATTAAACTTCTTCCCATATTGGGGTCAGGTCCTTGGTTTCTCACCTCTCCCATTCATTTTGTGTGTGTGCATGCATGTTCTGAATCAGGGCAGGAGCCTATTCCCCACCATGGCAACCATTCTTCAAGTTTAGGTTCCCTGAAGTCTTCTTTACTAATATCCAAAAGTGATCTGAGTTCATGGTAAGCTCCACTGTACTACTAAAGTTCAAATATCAGATATCAAAGCTGGACAGTATTGCTGAAATAACAAAGACCTGATATGCACTTCTGGAGAAATTAACATATTCCTGGTTTTAAATGTACTTGCATGAGGTTCAAGAGAAAACCTTTGCTCTAATGACACTGGGATAAACCAACATAGACTCTCCCAGTTTCCAGAGGAAAAAGAATTTTACTTTCCCATACTTCCAACTATGAAGACTAGAATTGTAATACATGCTAAACAGGATTCAAAATATGATTGGTATTTGATTTAAAAGGATAACAATATTATGAAATCAAGAAAGTGGATGCCTGTGAATCAATCAAGAAATGCTTAAGAGCTTTGGCAATAATTCAGAAGGTTAACATAAACTGACAGCTGGGCACCACATATTCTACATCTTGGTGACAGTATGTGGACAGATCATAAAGCACATGCATCATTTTATAACTCTTCAAGTTCTGAAGAAAGCAATTAAATTGAGCATGTGGAGTGCCTGGCTGAACAATTTGGTCTCCACTTATTACAGTTGGATGGATACATAATTAATCACAGCAAATAACAAAGACATCTGGAGAATTCTGCTGCAAAATTAATTTGGGACAATATAGAGAATCGATTGATCAACCTTTGCAGGTAAACGATAAAATGGTAAACTGAAATTTGTTTTGCATAACAATTGGATACAAATGGGAACAATGCCAAGGACAATCCAGTCTTGAGCCCCAGCATTGCGAGCAGATTTAGTATTGTAATTGTGGTCTCATTATTTGATACATGTTGACATTTTAGATCTGTTTGATAGCTTTACTCTCGTTAACTCTTTTCACCTTCCAATATTTCCCTCTCACTAATGAAATAAGCACTGCAAATGCTATAGTGGTCAGAGGCACAGCACCTTATGCAACCCTTGCGTTATATTGCAATTGCAGTGCTATGGTACAGGGAAAGGTCGAACATTGTTGATTTGTGAAGTGCAGTGTATTCTTGCTGGCCATTTTATTGGCTACTTTCTAAATGCATCTTTGGCCAAATGTCCACAAGGAGATCAATTTCCAGATGAAATGATTAGCATCTAATCCTTTTAGATTGACCAAAAAACATTCAGAATTTTGTCAGTCGAGGTCAACTGTTCATTTTGGTGAAACTAGCAAATACTTGCAGACAAAAGTCACTGGCGTTATGTTTCAATGCAAACAATTGTATTCTTAACTGGTTTCCACATCAACCCTTTAGCAAATTGCATCAAACTCCAATTGCTCATTTACATTGGGAAGTCGTCTTCAAAGGAGAATGAATGTGCCTGATATTCTTCTCTCATATATGTGTATTGGTCAAATGTTTTTACCACATATTTTATGTCGGATTTAATGTCTTGATCCTTCTCCATGTGACAATATAGACTTTCCAAAGTCTTAACTCAGCACAAGATCTCATGCCTCACTGGCTTCACAGATAACAATGTCCACGTGATGGAAATCTACACCATCCTATGTGATCAAAATGCATGGTGCCCTTCTGCAGGAGACTGTTGTGATGAAGTTATAAGTCACAGAATTACAAGCTTCTGGGTTTCACTGGTAGAATGATTGGCAGATGGCATTGGTCTTATTGATTTTCAAACTATATGAACTTCAACCGCAGCAGTTCTCTGCAAGGATCCTAAGTTAATCTCGACAGATCTGAAAGATTCATGAGCATCAATGCAGGACATGAACCAATGCCTGTTGTCCTCTGAATGTTTATGATTGTTCATGGCTTACTGGCCACCTTTTTATTGGGAAGGAATAAATCATGGTTGCTTTATTTGCATGGCATATATGGCTGAGGAAGCTGCCATCCTTTAGTAGACGCAGACATTGTCAACAATATGAGCCCTTTGCAGATTTCACCAGAAAACATGGCTTTCTAATCCAATATTCAGTAAGGTTTACTGAAGCAACATCTTTAAATCATAAGTGAGCATGCAAATGAATAAATTCAGAGTAGGTGCAGGCCCCTCACCCCTTCAAACCCAGACTTGAGCAAAGTAATAGCTGATCTGAATGTAACCTCAACTCTGCTTTCCCACCCTTTTGTTCATCAGAAACCCATCCACCTCATCTTCAAAATATCCAAAGACTCTACTTCCACTATCATTTGAGAATTCCAGAGATTCAAATTCCTTGGAGAGGAAAAACAATATCATCACTCCAGATTCTTCTACAAATAGGGACCTCTTCTATTCGCAAGCCATCCAAATGTTCCCAAAAACTTTGTGTCCACATTTTTTGCCCTTCTACTAGTACAACCTCTTCAATGTTTTATGTCAAATTTTAATTCATAATGCACATGTGAAGGAGCTTGGGTTTTGCTCTCTGAAATATTCAATGTAAAGAGGGTGCGTGAGTCAGAATGATAGAAACCAGGTAATGGTCGAAGTGAAGGGGAGATATTCCTAATATCCCAGCCATTAATTCAAACAAAATTATATATACAAATGATATTTTTAGTATCTTGTTTTCTTCAAGTTGATTGATACAAGTGCGATATTACACAGCATCATTGACAATGGTGTGCTTTATGTTAACCTCAGGATGCGAGTTCTGATAGATAAATGTATGCACTTTTCTCTGTTAAGTAAATTCCTGTATTCATCTTTGTGGAATTTGGAGCTCATGGCTTGGAGCAACCTTCTGAGCTCAATGTGGCCTTAATGTTTACAGTGATCTCATTGTAAAAATTTTCACTTCAGCTGCCATTGAGAGTTTGAAAATAACTTGGACTCCCACAGCTTCAAGAACAACAAACCTATTATCAGATTTCCTTTATCTATTTAGCTTTAGTTGTGGCTAAGAAATGTATAGCACTTACTTGGAAAGATTAAAATATACTAACTTTAGATAAGTGGTATTTGGAGATGAAATTTTGTTTGACTATGGAAAGGATATCTTTTTCAATTCAGGATAAGATGTCTTTTTATAAGTTAAAGTGGACTCCGTTTGCTAATTATATGCATTTAAGTTTGATTTAAATATATGTTTAAGCGTGATATTTTAGTATTGATAACATTTTTTTTTGTTGTTAGAATTTTTTTTAGGTTAAGTTTTATCTCTTTTTTTGTTAGTGGGTATTTTATTTCTATATATAATATTGTTAATTTTATTAACTCTTCACTCTTTATTTTGGGGGGGAGGGTTGGACTAATTTTAAGTTAGATTACTAATATTGTGTTACAATTAATGGGGAGGGGAAATTTATGTAGTTTTCTGATGTAATATTGTAATCATACCATTTTATTTTTTTTAAATTTTTCTTTAAATGTAATTCTCTATTGTATTCATGTTATAAAATTTTAAATAAAGTCTTCAAAAAAAAAAAAAACAAACCTGTGGACCTGCAGCACAGCTCAGGCAACATCTTGCAATTTCTCAATAAGATTCAGATCCCAACTAAAATAATAACTTTGTAAATCTTTTTTTTAAAACTCTTCCAAGTCAGTCTTTTGGGGTCAAAGGTTTTTGTTAGATATTTGCATACATGTCAATAAGCTACAACATCCTTGACCCCAACATACATTTTCCTCCAAATTATCAAACATTCACCTCTCCGAAGAACTGAGAGTAAAATGCACATGTCCCACTTCCCTTTCAATGATTAGGAACTCCAAGGAAACTAAAATAAAACCACTTAAATTTGCAACATTTCTTTGTTTTCAAGGCTCTATTCATTATCACAAATTATTCAACCAAAAATCTTGATTGTTATGGATCAGAAGGAAAAGTCAGAAACACAATTAAGTGTAGCTACCGGCCCTATCCATGCTTTAACTAAATGAGCAGATTTCCAGCTTATCTAAATAGTATTTAACTGAAACAGTAGATTGGAGAAGCATCTTACAAATGTCAAAACAATGGATTATGTGATTGATCAAATGAAGCATTGAAAGCAGGATGGTTCTCTAAAAAAATAGTCTCATTTGAGACAGTTGTTGAGTGCTGCTGTATCAATTGGACCTCACTATCTCTATTTTCTTGATATCAAAGTAAAGGTGGCTAATGCCAGCTATTTCAATGTAAATTTCAGTCACCTTTTCTCCAATGAATAGATCCACTTGAGTCATCCTCAGAAGTTAAAATGAAGATGTCATGGCTATGAAGTTAACAATAATTTTTAAAAATTGTTTCAATTCAGGATATTTTAACCATTTAGATATTGTTTCTAAATATCTATGCAAAATTGCTTAATTAATTGAAAAAAATAACTTCTGAAATATTCAACTGACTTTAAAGCAGTGATTTTCAAACTGCTCCCCCCAACCCCCCCCCTCACACTCATTCCACCTTAAGCAATTCCTGTGCCATAAGTGAGTGCTGAGATTAGTAATTTGCTTAAGGTGTGATGTGAGGGGGAAGGGAAGCTTGAGAACCACTGCTCTCGACCCAATTGTCATTGAAATATTTTGCTTGAGGAATATTGTCATTGGCCCATTTCCTTTAGAGTTATGAAACCATGCACATAACGAATCAATTAGATCTGATTAAAAGAGTAGTTTTCAAACTTTTTCTTCCCACTCTGGACCCATCTTAAGCAATTCCTTACTAATCACAGAGCACTTATGGCACAAGGATCAATTAAGGTGGAATGCGAGTTTAGGGGGCAGTTTGAAAACCACTGGTTCATGCTTAATCATTGGAAGATTTGGATTAACCTAACAATGAATCATTTTCCCAGGTTGTTGCCATATGCCAAAGTTCTGAGATTTTTCAATGGAAATTGTGTCATTTAACACCTCTCCCCAAACATACGATGCCACTAAAATGGCAGACAATATATTTATCATCATTAACCTGAACGCAAGGAAGATGTCAAGTTCCCCAACAAGCTTTATAAAAGACTCTCTCCTTTAAAAAGCGCATTGGAAACCTCAAAGAAGTCTGAGAACAAAGAAGATCAATATTAGAACAGAGCTGTGTCTGCTCATGGCTCTGAGAGTGAACCTTAATCATGGACCTCACTGTCCTGGGAAAGGATTGCAATCTGTCCCAGAGCTTGATTGAATTAGTGTCATGTGATCCTGTGTCGGTGTCAAAAACACAGTCAGAAGATTGAAGGACTAGATTTTGCATAATTGAAGAGATATTCAGAAACGAAAGGACAGATAAGAAAAAAAAACCTCATTTGAGAGATAAGCCTCTTTCTTTCTCACTGCCAACTTTCCAAGGAAATGGAAAAATTTGCAAGGCAAACTGACCCCAGGACTCTTTTACACCACACCATTTCCAGGTAATTCTTTAACTCTGGATTTTAAGGGGGGGTGGGGTCCCGCCTCTAGTGATGACATTGTGATTGATGCTAGAGGTCACACAGAAGTCTTATAACCCAGTTAATAAAGGAGAATGGATTTTATTTTCAAAAGCTGGCCTTGCAACTCTGTGGTTGTATTATAATCAAGCAAGTCTTGTCAGCACAGTTATCAATGCTGAAGACTACTGCTGTTTCATGGGGCATATGAGGAGATTCAGGGAGGAGGAGGAGGCAGATAAGCAAGCTGAGTTGTGTAGTGGTAGATGTAAATGGAGGCTTATTCTGACTTGTATTTTGAATGCCAATTTAGAACATACTCCGACAAATTTCCTGCCACTGTGGCGCACACATGCAGGTGCTGACATCATTAATCATACCTGGTTATTGTTTCACACCACCAGAAGGCGATTGGTGAGTTAATTGATGTGGGCGCTGACACTTGCTCCCTCCATGTATCAGAGCCTAGTTGAAATCTACTTGCCCTGCCTGGTTATGTCATTTCACACTGCACGATTTGACTCACGGTATTGGCAGTTTAACTCCGATGTAATCAGCGGTGTGAGGAGGGAATAGAGAGCAAGAAACTTCCAGAAAGCAGTTATCAGTAAAGGAGCCGGAGTTCAAAACTCAGTAAGACTACTACTCCTGTTGGAGTGAGCCCTGACCAATTCATTTCACTTGAGTAGTATTCTTAAATTCTAGTTCTGAATGTTATATTTCAGTCAAAAGAGTTAATAATAGTAAATAAAAATAAATAAAAATGAGGTAAGTAAAAACTAACTAACCCTTGAATTGCTGAAATAATCTGATCACTAATTATAGATCAAGTTGTTTGAATCTTTGGCTTATACTCTTTGTCACATCATTTGACACCTTAAAAGACAATAGTTACTCAAATTTCAAACATTATTGTTGCACATAGAAAAGTATCTAAATATCTGTGCCTTCATACAAGTACATGATCAAAGCCATAATCATTTCTGTGAGCATTACTTTTCTTGTTCTATCTATTTTGGTTGGTCTAAATATTGACTGCAGCAAGAGGATTGGGATAGTAAATTGTACTGTACTCCAATTTAAAATTACTATTGCACCTAAATTTCCCTTTTGTTCTTTTTTGCTTTTGTACTGGGAGAAACAATTCTCACTAAAATTGCAAGCAAAATTAAAAACTCAGAATTAGTCATCAAATGTTCTATTTATGCAGTCAGGACTGAGTATTTTTTTTATTGCGGGTAGTCAGATGGCTCACTATAAAAATTTTGGTGAAGAGGAAACTAGTTTCAATGAAGGAATATATGTGCCTCTTGCCTGCAAGTTGATTTGTTTGTAGATTTGAGATTCGGTTTATTCTGACCTCAGGTGTGCCAAAATACTCCGTGTTTTGGAACAATTCTGCTGTTTCAGCTCCTTCCATCACGGATATCCATTCAACATTTGAATCATAATAAGATAAAGATGCCTGTCCTAAAGTTGATGCACACATGACAACACTTGAAGTCAGGCCTTTGTGCTGTCCAGCATATTTTGTTTTACACTTGTAAAATGCCTGTCAATCCCAAGCTGAGAATTATTTTCAAACTGTCTCCAAGCTCAATAAAGCAAGGTACTGGAGAGCTTTGGGTCCTGTTCCATGAAATCAAAAGCAAAAGGTCAAACATGAGCATCACCTCTTCTGCACATTATAGGTCTGAACTACAGGTTCCAGGAATATTGGCAAACCATCAGCAATATTGTGAAGAGCTGATAGCTCCTCAGCCATCCACTACTGTTGGTAATAACAACAGAGTGATCATTGATCTACCTCTTGCTCCCCTGACTGCCGTGCAATGTTCATAAGGTTTGGACAACTGTGAGGTCAGGTCAACTTTTTGAGTTACTGTGGTGTCAGATAACAACCACAACATTGATACATTAATGCTTGGAAGATGTAATGTGTTAATCCTAGGGTATGACTGCAGCCTCATTGTATCTCTGGATTCAGATTTGCCTGATAAAAGGGACAAAGTTATTACATGTTGAAATGTATACAGATATCAGCTTGGGTTAATAATTTTTGGTCATTATGTTCTTCATACGTCCATCCTTTTAGTTCTTGTTCATTAATGATCATGCACATTGTGGTCCAACTCAGAAGCTATACACTGCTCACTTCTGTATGCTGAATCTCCTTCAAACTTGCAAGGATGGAATATCTATCATATCTTAATAGGAAACAATGGACACACTTGCTTCCGTCTTTCATTGAATATTATTTAACATTCTAGAAACTGAAAACACTGGCGTATTGATCACATTTTTATGACAGCTGGCATCAGCCGAGTTTTTGTTGTAAATTCAATTTTACGCACTCATCCTGAACTTACCACACACATCTCAATTGTGAGGATAAAAGAGCCTGACCAGAAACGTTGACTAACCATTTCGACTGATGGATGCCATCTGATTCTTTGGTTCCCTGCAGCTTCTAATTGTTCAGAAGTTTTTTTTTGTGTTTCTCAATGAGGACATGTTTTATATTAATTTGTATTTATTTGCAAGAAGGGTCATATAATTCCCAGACACTGTTGGTCTACTCATCAGATGGCAGGTGGAACAGTATTGTTTTGGTTCCCACTGACATACCCAGATGAACATTTGTAATAATAATATTTACAAGATTTGAGGAAGCTTCCTTACAGTTACCGCTGCTGGAAACTTGCTTTGCTTAAAGCACAATACTTGACCCTCTAACAGCTGAGATGATATACCCTCATTTCATTATGCACTTCAGACAAGACCTGTTTAACTTCTGAGCTGTTTAATTTCATGGTTTAAAAGGAATGCTGAATTTTGGGATACATTGGACCATACACGCAACTACAAAGAAGCAATGTCACCTTTTGACAATTCTTCCATCAAAATAATTTCCACCTCTAAAACTGCCCATGCCTTAATTCTGAATGCATGTATACTTCAATTCAATGGTTATCATCCTTTTTCTTTCCACTTAAATACCACTTTAAGTATTCCCTATGCTATCAGTGCTCTGTGATTAGTAAGGGATTGCTTAAGATGGTATGTGAGTGGGAAGGTTGAGAATCACTGCTCTAGACTCAATTGTTACTGAAATATTTTGCTTGAGAAAAATTGTCATTGGCCCATTTCCTTTGGAATTATGAAACCGTGCACATAACAAGTCATTTAGGTATAATTAAACAGTGGTTTTCAAACATTTTCTTTCTACCCACATACCACCTTAAGCAATCCAGAGCACCTCTGACATAGGGAATACTGAAAGTGGTTTGTTAGTGGAAAGAAAAAGGTTGAGAACCAATTGCTTGTTGAGGATCTTTTTAAAGTTGTGGGGCCATATTTTTGGGGTCGGAATGAAGAAATGTTACCCTTCTGTGGTTTTGATCTTGTATTTTTTGAAGTATTCTTTGGTTTTGAATTCTCGGTTTCTAATTTATTTTAGCAGCAAAAATAGAGGTTACATTAAAAATTGAAGGGCTTCCCCAATTTCAGGCTTTTAAACATACTGAGGCTGATGTACATGAATGATTAAAACCATAAAAATAAAATATTTATACTCAGGGTGTGGGATTATCATTGAATTTTCTGTTCATTTAACGTTAATATGTAATCTAATCAGATTAGGTGAGTATTTGTGTATCAGTAGGTGTGGGTAAAAATGAATGACAAAATGCACATTCGGGTCAACCTTCCGAGTTCATGGCAACCCAATGCATCCTATAGGGTGAATAAGAGTCTGCAGTCACTGTGATTCTAGTTTTAAAAAAATCACAAAAATGCTTGAAGAACAGGATTTTTGAACCCTGCATGACCTCCAGCATTTTAGTATTTTTCCATGCATCTTATACCTGCCTCCTTTCTATTCATGGTAAAGGAGTAACTGATATTATTTGTTTCACGCTTCAGCTCAAGTACCTTAATACCGTCAATGACATTCTCTTGCATGGCACCTGCACATTGACATCTGGCCAGATGTCCCACAAATGTCATTTCCGTGTTTTATCTTCGTGGCTACAATTCTCTGGAGTGCTTCAACCTCATCCATTGTCAGGAGCTTACATCTTTGGCTGACATTCATGGTGAAGAGTTTTGGTTTGAAACATCAACCAGTCTTTTATTCCCACTGATGCTGCCTGATCTGCTTGAGTTATTCCAGCAGATTGTGTTTAATTTCATACTTCAGCATCAATCTCCTGTGTGTCATGAATGTTGCATCTTCAAGTTTATTTATCATCTGATTGTACAAGTTAAACTTGACTAAATGGTGTTCCCAGTCCTCAATTCAAAACACTACAAACACATATAACACACATCCAAAAACATATGCACAATATGTACAAGTATATACATACTGTTCTTGGTATCATGGGTTTCATGGGCCAGAAGGGCCTTCTATAATTTTTTTTATATACAAATGGGATGAGTGTTGGGCAACACGTATAGGTAAAAGACCTCTGGTCCAAGTCTAGATAGTGCAAATAAATCATTTAACAACTTGAAGAAACAATTGCTCAGTAAAAACACAAAATTGCTGGAGGAACTCAGCAAGTTACACAGCATTCATAGGAGGAAAACATCTATAGCCCCTTTCACACTTACAAGTGGTCCCACGAATTAACAGCCAATCTGTCAAAAAAGGGTCTAATGTGAAAGTAAATTCTTCTCAATGCCATCGTGAGATGATGTTTTCTCATGCCAGGGATAGATTACTTCAACCCCTAATACAATCCACAGCATCTGTAGATGCTGGTGTTGCATTCAGGCAATTGCATTCTGGGATAGAAATGACCCAAGTTTTTGAGTGAGCGCAGGAACGTGAAGAAAGTAAATATTTAAATGAAGGTATAAATTTTGCCATGGGAAAATCGTAGTCGGAGAGAGAAAGAGAGAGGAAATAAGTAACCATAGCAGGCAATTATTAAACAGCCTGGGAAGTTGGTAGCGCTATAGCGCACAATTTATAAAGACATTGGGGAAATAAAGAAATGGTAGACCTGACTTCCCAGAATGCCAAGCAGTAAAGAAACCCCCTCCATGAAGGCTCCATGCCTGCAGCCACGCCAACAACCCTTTCTCTGCCACACGGAATTCTGGGAGTGCAGTTCCACCATCGCTCCCCTGACTGTATTTCTGTATTGTGCACAATTTTCTCACCAAAATTAGGTGCAATAGCGCTACCAACTTTTCCAAGTGGTTTAAAAATTGTCCGCTCTTGCTATTTATTGCCAACATTTTCCCACCTTCTCTTAAAAAGGTTTATGTAGGTCGGCACAATAACAATAGGGGCTGAAGGGCTCTTACTGTCCTGTACCTAAAGCTTAATCATGTTCTAATTAGGCATGTGTAGCCGATTGCTACAAAGAAACACACATACACTCGTAGTGTGGGAGGTTAAGCTCTGAGATTTATTGAGGCTGGAAAGGGTCCTTTTGTACAGTTGGAGATTCTGCCGTTTGTTTGATTGGCTGACATCAGTTTCATGAATAACAATAGCGGACAGGAACATTCTTGCATACGAATACCCTTCTTCCCCTGCCTGTTATTGATCAGTTAGCTGGGCTGCTTGGCCAGTGCCATTTTAAGGCTGCTGGTCTTGTACTGCTTCAGCTCTCAACCGCGCCGGTTCATGTTACAGTGTATTATGCTGTTGTTTACTACCGTGTGCACCATGCCGGCTTGATCTCCACGGTGGCACGCCGCCACACATGATTAATTTTGTTTGAATATAAAATCATAATACATTGACCAGGATTTAGGGCAAGTTCACCATCACTTGAAGCATCAGGATGCCACCAGTAGAAGGTAGAACACTCCTAACCCCGGGGATGCCTCCATGCAAGCGTGAATATGTGCAGTGTCCCAGTTAAGAGGTCAAGTGGGAACAGCAAAAACACCATTCCTATCCTGAGACACTGAGTAGCCAATTTAGTGGGATGCAAGTGTAAAAGGGGGTAATAACTGACATTTTGGGCTTGAACGTTCTTCAAGGCTCTCTCTCTTCTTACATAGTGACAGATTAATTACATTTTTTTTTACCATGATCATAATAATCAGGGCAATTCCTCTCTCTTTAGGAATGCTTCTTGCTGTGGTAAGTGAAAGAACATTTATATTGACACCTCAGTATTCCGAGTTATTTTTAGATGTAATCAATTTCACAGTCCAAAGTACAAACCCGTTGCGTCTCATCCCATCAATCCACGCACACTAAATATTCCATCAGAGGCAGATAAAAAGGAAGAGATCACTGTTGAATTGAATCTGTTTCCACAGGCAAACTCCATAATTGGTGACCGTGAAAAGCTCCTGTTGAATAGTTTTCAGAGGAACATTTCATTTTGAGACAACTTCCACCTGAAAACCATTGCTTTACCATTAAACAACTTAACTTAGTGGGCAGTTCATTCTCAGTCATTATCCAGGTCAATTATGAAAGTGGATTTTCCACCTGAAAACCATTGCTGTACAATTAAACAACTTAACTCAGAGGGCAGTTCATTCTCAATCATTATCTAGGTCAATTATGAAAGTGGATTTTTTTTTTAAATACCCAAATTGAACTTGGATTTTATGCTATGGATACACACAGACCATATTGACAGATTGGAAAATTATGAAATCTTTGAAAAAAAATCCTGTAGCATTTGGTTTTTTTTAAAGCCAGTACTTCAGATTCTAAAGTCAATTTGCATAATTTTAGTTTAGCTATATAGCACATTAAAATGAAACTCACATTGACCAAAGTACTGTACAGATCATAAATTACATCTTAATTTATCTTCATTCTTTGGCTTGGCTTCGCGGACGAAGATTTATGGAAGGGTATGTCCACATCTGCTGCAGGCTTATTGGTCACTGACGTCTGTTGCGGGACATCTATTTAAAATGCAGTATTGGTGCAAAGACTAGAAGTTACCTGAATGATAGCCTTTTATTACCATAAACAGAAGGCACATCTCATGTTGCTGACCCAAACTTGTTCTCATGTTGCCTCTTTTATTGCCTCTTTTATTAGGGGAATCAAGAGGGAGGAGCCACTGGTACAATCAGCAAGAGGTGGGCCAGCCAAACACATACAAACAGTATTAACAGTGGTTCAGAGGGATGGTCGGTTCCATGCCCAGCACAAATTCAGTCTGTCCAGTGGCCTTATCTGCCATTGTGACCATCAAAGCTCCAGCTATGGCTCAGCTTTTGACTCCTGGGTGATCTGGTCATTGTCAGTGGGTGGAATGTCTGGCGAGTGACTGTTGGGGCTGGGGCTGGGGTAGGGTAACATGGTACATCGTAGGGTGGTGAATGTACCGGTTGGTCAGCTGGAGTCCCAGGGTCACCCGTGCAAGCCAGGTCCTGATGGACACAGTGGTCTCGTGCCTATGTTGGTGTATTGGAGGTTGGCATGGAAGAAATGGACCGTCTCAACCAGTGGGTCAGACTGATGACTTCTGGACTGGGAATGGCCCTGGGGACTTCAAACACTATGACAAAGTGCACCCCAACATGGACTTCCCGGGGAAGATAAACAGCATTTCATGTGGGGTGGCATTGGTGGCAGTGCACAGGAGGGATCTGATTGTGTGGAGTGCTTTGGGGAGGACCTCTTGCCAGTGGGAGACAGGCAAGCCTTTTGACCTCAGGGCTAGGAGAACGGCCTTCCAGATGGAGGCATTCTCCCTTTCCACCTGGCTGTTCCCTCAGGGGATGTAGCTGGTGGTTCTGCTCGTGGTGATACTTCTGTCCAGCAGATATTGGGAAAGCTCATCACTCATTAATGAAGACCTCCAGTCACTATGAATATAGCAGGGGTATCCAAACAGGATGAAGAGGTTGCACAAGACTCTAATGATGGTGGCAGTGGTCATGTCAAGGCAGGGAATAGCAAAGGGGAAATGTGAATACCCATCAGTGATGTTGAGGAAGTACACGCTGCAGTTTAAAGAGGGCAGGGATCCCTTGAAATCCATGCTCAAGTGCTCAAAGGTGTGGGTGGCCTTAATCAGGTGCACCTGTCTGGCTGGTAGAAGTGTAGTTTGCTCTCTGCATACACCTGGCAGTTTCTGGTCATCGTCCTGATGTCCTCAACCGAATAAGGGAGGTTGTGGGCCTTGACAAAATGGAAGGACCTGCTGACCCCAGGGTGGCAGAGGTCATTATGGAGGGCTTGTAAATGGTCTATCTGCGCACTGGTGCAAGTCTCTCAGAACAGGGCATCTGAAGGCTCTTTGAGCTTTTCAGGCCAGTACAAGATATCATAGTTGTAGGTAAAGAGTTCAATTCTCTGCCTCCACCTCAGTGATGACCTGGGCCTTCTTCTCAATGGAGGAGTATCAGATCTCGGGGCCTTGGAGAGTGCGGGAGAAAAATACTATGGGTCTGCCCACCTGGTTTGGAGGCCTTCCGCAGGTTGTACCTGGAGTTATTGTAAAGATCCCAATCCCTGGCCTTAAATGCCCTTGTTCTCGCCCTGATTCATCCAGGGCTTCTGGTTGGGGAACACCCGGTATGTGCATGTGGGCACACATTCACACAGGTCTTGAAGTCAGTGACATCTGTTGCATATTCATTCAGGTCTATGGATGAATTCTTGAATATGTTCCAGTCCACTGATTCAAAACAACCCTGCAGATGCTTTTCCACCTCCCTCAACCATACTTTTGCCGTCTTCACCAATGGTGCTATGGTCCTCAGTCTCTGTTTGTGCACCGGGAATAAAAGGACTGCCAGGTGATCAGACTTGGAGTCATGGTATGGCTTGGTATGTGTTGTTCGTGGTGGTGTAGCAGTGGTCAAGTGTGTGGGTTCCCCTGGTCTGGCATGTGACATGTTGGTGTTAGTTTGCCAGAGACTTCTTCAGGTTGGCCTGATTGAAGTCTCCTACAATGATCCGGAAGGGCATCAGGATGTGCTGTCTCGAGGATGTTTATCACAGTACTCCATCCCTCAAGTGCAAGCCCGATGTTATACTGCGACCAGCAGTATTATTGCCATTACCATTGTAGTACAATTACCTCACTGACAAAAGGCAAAGGAGGAAAAACCCAACACCAAACCCCAACCAACCAATTTTCCCCTGCAGCCGCTGCAACCGTGTCTGCCTGTCCCGCATCGGACTTGTCAGCCACAAACGAGCCTGCAGCTGACGTGGACTTTTACCCCCTCCATAAATCTTCGTCCGCGAAGCCAAGCCAAAGAAGAATTACCATTACAAGTGATCAGCATCTATTAGTATGCAAAATGCTCCAACTTTACACGTCAATAGCCAATATAAATAAATCCTGTGCATAACAACTCCATTTTTCAATATGAGACTTGGAAGGTTTTGTTCATAGTCAAGAAGGCTTAAGTAAATGTCAGTTTTACACAAACGATTCTGGGCTGGCAGACACCTAATTACTTGACACTCCATTTGAAAAGGTGGTAAATCTTTGCTATTTCTTCACTAATTCTGAGCTGCTCATGGCTGTGTTCTTCAGTCACTGCCAGGCAGTTTAAGCCTGGACCTGAATTTGCAATAGCTGGGTTGTGCCAGCACATGCTATTCCTTTGATGTTTTCTGCCAGATTTGACAGTATTTCGCTGTGAAGTACTTAGTCCTTTAAATAATATATTTCTTTTGTTATTTCAATAGGACAAAAACAGTTCTGTTCGTTAAACAAGTAAATCTGTAGATGCTAGAGAAAATCACCAGGTCACACAGCATCCATGGGAAGTAAAAGGCAGTTGATATTTCAGGCCTAGTTTCTTCATTGGGAATATAGAAATACAGGTACATTCCCTACAAAGGCCTGAAAAGCTGATCGCCTCTTCCTTCCCATTGATGCTGCATCACCTGCTGACTTTCTCCAGCACTGTGATAACAGATCTGGCCTGGTCAAATTGGAACCAATAGATAGCAGTTAACAGTGTATCAGAGCATTAAAGGCCTTGAAGGTGGAGTAACAAAAGTACTTTGCCTGTGCAAGAATTTAATGGCAAATCTTCCCAGAAGGCCAAAATAGAGAGAGAGTGAAATAGAGCAGTAAAATACTCAAGATTAAAGATAAACAAGGTGTCCATGTGTGAAGCCGTAGGATACAGTATATGTGAAGTTCTAAATGAGTATTTATCATCGGTCTTGAGATTGGAGAAAGACATGGGGTTAAGAGAACTTAAGGATGTAAATAACAATGCCTTGAAGAGAGTTCATGTTTCAGAAGAGGAGATGCCAAAGGTCTAAAAATGAATAAAGGTAGATAATTTCTCAGGGTCTGATCTTGTGTTTCCTAAGTCTTTGTGGGAAGCTGGGGAAGAAATTGCAGGAGACCTGAAAAATAAATCTACAATATCGTTTCGCATGGTAAAGATGCAGAAGATTGGAGGTTGGCTAATGTTGTGCCTTCTTTTTAAAAAGGCTACCAGGACAAGGCAGAGACTGTAGGTAAGTGAGATTAATGGCAGTGATGGTTAAGTTACTGGAGGGGATTCTGGGTGACAGGATCTACATGTATTTGGAAAGGCAATGACTGATTAGAGACAGTAGGACTTTATCTGTGGGAAATAATGTCTCATAAATTTAATTTAGTTATTTTGAAGAGATGACCAAGAAGATTGCAAATGTGGGGTAGTATTTTTATGTCTACCTGGACTTTAATAAGGTGTTTGACAATATCCCGTACTGTAGACCAGCTCCAGAAGTCAGATTGCATGTGATCCAGAGTGAGTGACCCTATTAGATACAGAATTGGCAATGGCAGGAAACAGAGTGGTAATAAAAGGTAGTTCTTCAGATTGGGAAGCTTGTGACCTGTGGCATGCCAGTGATTAGTGCTGGGTCCATGTTATTTGTCATCTATATTGATGACCTGGTTAACTATGTAGTCAGTTAGCATGGTAACTATGTTTGTGGATGACACCAAAATCAGTAGTGTAGTGAAAAGTGAATAAGGTTATCTAAGATTATAACAGAATCCATATGAATTGCAAAAGATGGCCACAAATCATAAATGGACTATCTCAGACAAGTATGAGATGTTGTACTTTATTAGGTTAAACCATGGCAGGACTTATCTATACCCTGGAAGGTAGGATCTGTCATGATAATGAATATGTATGAGATGTACCGAAAGTCACGTGGTATGAGAGAGAGAGATAAGAACACAAGCAGGAGAACAAAGGGAAACTGGAGAATAAAGCCACTGAGAAGTTTACCTGATAAAACTTGTGTTTAATGTTTTATTAACTTCACATTTCGGGCCTCAAATGTGACATTGGCGACGAGGATGAAAGAAGCTTGAAGAAAATTAAAGACTAAACAAGATTACAGAGGATTACACACAACTTCAAGGTGATAAGAATTTTCTCTTTGTCTCAGTACTTTTGGGGCTGGAATATTTCCTCATGGCTGGTGCAGACGGTAACTTTCTAACACATAGTGGAATTGCTCATTTTGACCCAACGGGTGATGCAAGCACTGTAAGTGTGACGTGGAAGGCATGGCTGGAAGAATTTGAATCCTACGCTGACAGTCGTGGTCTATTTCTAGATACCGGTACAGTTGAACAAAAAGCGCAGAGGAGGGCGTTACTTCTACATTTCAACGCCATTTGTTTCGGAGAATGAGACAAGAAGATGGCCAGACAATTGCTCAGTACGTGACGAGACTACGCCAGCTAGCTGTTGGATGCAATTACATGCCAGCTGATTTGGACAGCCAATTACTGGATCAAGTCGTACAGCACTGCAGATCAGATAAACTCAGAAGATGTCTACTGGAAAGAGGGAGTGAGTTGGAACTCACCGATGCTTTAACCATTGCTGCTGCATTAGAGGCTGTTAAAGGGCAATTTCATACCATGACCCTGAAAGACAACTCAAGCAAGCAAATTAAGAGGCTCTCACATCGCCATAATCAGCCAAGATATATGTCGACACAGTACGTGGAGTGCTATCGATGTGGAAACCGAGGTCACTTTGGAAAAGACCCATATTGCCCGGCCAAAGGCAAAGTGTGCAGAAAGTGTGGAGGTAAGGACCACTTTGCAAAGAAGTGCAAAAGCAAGTCCAATGCAGACCAGAAGAAGAAGAGTACAACTTCCAAAGGCAAAGCCTGGGGGAAAGGAAAGTATCCTGGAAAGAAAGATACCATTCGCCAGATAGACAGTGACGATGATGATACCCAGGAGGAACAGAGTTGTTACCAACTTACGTTGAATGAAGTACATCATGAGAAGGTCCCAGTGATCATTGGTGGAGTGATAGTTCAGGTCATTGTAGACTCAGGCAGTGACAGTAATGTGATTGATCGACATTTATGGGAGAAGTTGAAAAGGAAAAAGATCATCTGTACCTCAAAGAAGTGTTCCAAGAAACTGTATCCATACACAGCAACCAAGCCATTGCAGACCATTGGATGTTTTACTGCAACTGTTGAAGCTGGAAATAAGTACACCGAAGCAGAGTTTATGGTCATAGAAGAGAGGGGAGAACCATTGCACAGCACAATACCTGGCAATACTTCATATTGGAGCTTGTGTCAATTCAATTCAGTCATACGAGGATATGAAGCAAGAATTCCCCGCAGTCCTCCAAGGAGTAAGAAAGCTAAAAGGTCGACAATTGAAGCTAGCGGTAGATGAAACGGTCAAACCCAAGGCACAACAAATGCGCCGAACTCCGTTTGGACTTCGTGGGAAAGTCGAAGCCAAAATTAAAGAATTGATCGAACAAGACATTATTGAACCGGGGGAACATTCGACACAATGGGTCAGTCCCGTAGTGATTGTGCCCAAACCAAAGGGTGACATAAGACTATGTGTTGACATGAGAATGGCCAATGAAGCTATAATTAGAGAACGACACCCTATACCAAGAGTGGAGGAAATACTTCAAGAACTAATTACCAGCAAGGTATTCTCAAAAATTGATCTGAAATGGGGCTATCATCAATTAGAGCTGGATCCAGGTTCCCAAGATGTAACTACATTTGTGACTCACTGTGGATTGTATCATTACAAGAGACTATCATTTGGAATTAATGCAGCTTCGGAGATCTACCAGTATGAAATCCATCGAATGATTCAAGGCATTCCTGGAGTTGCCAACATTTCTGACGACATCATAGTCCATGCACCAACGAAGGAAGAGCATGACAAACGGTTGAGGCGTGTACTATCTAGACTACAGGAGGCAGGCCTTACCGTGAATGGAAACAAGTGCCAGTTCGGTGTGTCAGAAATGGACTTCATGGGACACAGACTTACACGGGAAGGACTAAACCCTGCAGAGGCCAAGGTGAAAGCTATTGCAGAGGCACGTGCACCTCAGAACGCAACAGAGGTGAGGAGTTTCCTGGGATTGGTCAATTTTTGTGCAAAGTTCATTCCTAATTTCGCTACAGTGGCAGAACCACTAAGGAAACTAACCAGGAAAGGTGTACCATTTCATTTTGGATCTGAGCAGAAGAAAGCGTTCACAGCGCTGAAGCAAAGCCTGACAGATGCAAAAACTCTTGGATATTACAATCCGGCGGCATCAACCAAAGTCATAGCGGATGCCAGCCCGGTTGGTTTAGGAGCCGTGTTGGTCCAGATGCATGATGGAGGACGAAGAATCATTGCCTATGCCAGCAGATGGTTATCAGATGTGGAAAGAAGATACTCTCAGACAGAGAAAGAAGCACTCAGACTTGTATGGGCCTGTGAGACGTTCCATGCATATTTATACGGCATTGAATTTGAACTCATCACAGATCATAAGCCATTAGAGGTGATCTATGCACCTAGATCCAAACCATGTGCCAGAATAGAGAGATGGGTACTCAGACTACAACCCTACAAATATAAAGTAATCCACATTGCAGGGAAAGCAAACATTGCCGATCCGCTGTCCAGATTGGTGAAGGATGGTGGTCCACATTCCAAGTCAGAATTGGGAACAGAAACAGAGAGCTTTGTACGCTTCGTAGCTATGCAGGCGACACCGAAAGCTGTGACTACGAAGGAAGTCGAGAGAGAATCAGAACGTGATCCAGAACTCAGGGAAGTAAGAGAATGCATACAGAGTGGACAATGGGACAAGTGTACTCACAAGGCTTACAGTCCCATTAGAGACGAACTTTGTTGCATCGGACAGTGTGTATTAAGAGGTTGCAGATTGGTGATACCGCAAAGATTGAGACCGAAGATCGTATCCTTAGCGCGTGAAGGACACCTAGGTATTGTTGGTACCAAGCAAAACCTCAGAACCAAGGTATGGTGGCCAGGTTGTGATAAAGACGCAGAGAAATTTGTTAAAACTTGTCACGGATGTCAAATCACAAGCAGGAGTAATCCGCCAGAACCGATCCGGAGTACGCAACTCCTGACAGGACCATGGATCGACGTAGCTGTTGATTTTCTTGGACCTTTACCGACGGGTGAATCAATTATGGTAGTGATAGATTACTACAGCAGATACTATGAGTACGTGGTGTTGAAGTCCACAACCACTGAAAAAACAATACAAGCATTAGCAGAGATATTCGCAAGATATGGATTACCTGTTACATTATACTCTGACAATGGTCCACAATTCATTTCAGAGACATTTGCGGAATACATGAGGACCACAGGTATCCACCATCATAAAGTAACTCCGAAATGGCCGCAAGCCAACGGAGAAATTGAGAGACAAAATCAGTCCATTGAAAAACGATTGAGGATTGCACACGCAGAAGGACAAAATTGACGAGAAGCATTGCTATCTTATGTGGTTGTCTATCGAGCAACGCCTCATGCAACCACTGGTAAAAGTCCTGCAGAAGCATTTTTTGGGAGAAAAATCCGCACAAAAATGCCAGAAATAAAGGAAATCCGAGACGACCAGGAGATGAGGGACCACAATGCTGAAAAGAAAGGTGCAGCAAAGCTATACACAGACTCGAAACGTGGAGCCAAGTATTCAGACATCATGCCAGGAGATAATGTTCTGGTGAGGCATGAAACTGGTGGTAAACTAGACACACCTTATTACCATCAACCCTATACTGTTGTATCCAGAAGTGGCAGTATGGTGACAGTCAAGTCTCCGACTGGAGTCCTGTATAAGAGAAATGTATCAGGTGTAAAAAGGTACCAGTCCAGAGATACATCGAGCGAAGAGGTTGAAAGGCCAATACGAGATGCTGAAACTGAGAGACCTGATGATGTTCCAGAGGCAGTTACTAGCACTCCTGATGAAGTGACTAGAGCGCCAGAAACACCCGAAGCCGTGGCGAGCAGTATTTCCGACGCCGAGAGTGAACAACCGAGAAACGACGGCAATATCGCAGGCAGGCCGAAACGAAACCGGAAAGCGCCCAAACGATACGAAGACTTTGTGCCATAGTTTTAATAAGAACTTTGGGGCAGTATTTTAATCTTATATCATAAAGTGCATGTATGAATGCTGTAGGAAATAAATTTTATGTCGTTGAGTTATAGTATTACCATTCGTTACGATGTTTGTATGTTTCCGAGGGATATTGATAAGTGAAGGTAAAGTTTATTTCTGATTAAAGGAGGGATGTCATGATAATGAATATGTATGAGATGTACCGGAAGTCACGTGGTAGGAGAGAGAGAGATAAGAACAGAAGCAGGAGAACAAAGGGAAACTGGAGAATAAAAGCCACTGAGAAGTTTACCTGATAAAACTTGTGTTTAATGTTTTATTAACTTCACATTTCGGGCCACAAATGTGACAGGATCCTGGGTAATGATGCAGGACAAAAAGATTTGGGTGGAATAGGTACACAGTCCTATGAAAGTTATGACACAGGTGGACAAGATATTGAAGAAACTATTTGACATGCTTATCTTCACTGGTCAGGGCATTAATGCTACAACTGTATAAGATGTTGGTGAGTCTGCACTTGGAACAGTTTTGGACATCCAGCTACAGCAAAGATTCACAAGAATATTAGCAGGACCTGATGGGCCTGAATTATCAGGAGAGACTGGACAGGCTGGTACATTTTCCCTAGAAAGTGGGAGGTTAAAGAGGAATGATATAGAGGTTTATAAAATCATAATAGGTATAGATTATGGAAATACAGCCTTTTTCCCAGTGTAGGGGAATCTAATATTAGAAGGCACATCGAAGGTGAGAGGCGGACTTCTTCACTCCTTGATGGATATACAGAACAAGCTGTCAAAGGAATTTGTCAAAACAGGAACAATTGTAATGCTCAGAAAATTTAGATAAGACCATAAATAGGAAAAATTGAGAGCGATATGAGAAAAATGTAGAAAAATGCTCTACTTTGGTCAACATGAACAAGTTGGGCTGAAGGCCCTGTTTCCATGCTGTAGAAATCTATGAATAGCGTAAGTGAGATGTTGTGCACTACTCATCCAATTAAGCATTTGTGCGATTATGGAAAGTTCAGAGGGGGGAAAAAAAACAAAGGAATTAAGAAACTGTCGTGCGCTGTTAGCCAGAATCAGACACACACAAGGTAAAGACTGTACAACAAGCTTTAATCCACAAAGACTTAAACAGAGCCAGGCTGGCTGTAGCTGCAGTAACTCTGAGTGAGCTTCAGGAGGGCAACGCAGGGTTATATCCCAGAGGGTGATTGACAGCCAGCCAAGTGTTGTCCTGTCCCTTTACACGCCTGCAGGTACAGAGGTTGCCCCCTGCAGTAGGTTGGTGGAGTACCACCATATTCACCCACTTCTTTAAAATTGTCCCGGGTGGGGGGGGGGGGGGCGACGCAATAACAAGGAATCATACCCACTATACACATACAATATTTAGAGGTTGAGACGGTCCGGTGGCCTCTAGGGTCTCTGTGACCGTCGTAGGACTGGCTCCTTGTCACTGGTTGGAGGGCAAGTGGGAGGACTGGCGGACAGGCAAGTGGGACCATCCCAGTACGCCTTATTAGTTAGTATGAACAAACTGACCTGAAGGGACTGTTGCATACTCTCAAACTCCAAGAATCTATGTCAGAGGATGAGATGCACAAACAGCTTGATGGCTCTTGGAAGGAGCTAGTATAAAGTTGATGGATCCGATGGTCTCCTATTATTCCATTGCCATACTATAATTCTTTGAAATTCTTTAATCTGAGAGTAAGTGTCACCGTGGGCTGAGCCGGGCAACTAATTTATTGTGAGCTCATAAATACGCATAGTAAACATTCAGGCATTTGAGATATTGTATCAAAAATATTGCCTCTTTTCTTATGTAGTTCAGATCTTGCTACACAAATTGAAATATTTTCTCCCAATGATTTCCTGATAAACATTTATTTAAGCAATTTAACACAGCATAGGGAATAAACTCAACCTAGAGTCAATCACACCAAATTTGCTCATAATCTATATTGCTCCAACAAAGCAAATACCAGCCCTAATCTTCATTCAAGATCTATTTTCAAAAAGTAGAAAATACATGAACAATAGATATCTTAGAGATAAATGCCAAACATTCAGTTATTTACAAGGTCAACAATACAGCTTCATAGTGTAAATACAAGCCTTTAATGACATCCTCAAGGCATCAGCCAGCATTGTAAAGGACCCCCATCACCCTCGTCAAGATCGGTTCTCATTGCTAACTTTGCGAAGAAGGGATAGAGAGATGAAACTTCACACCACTAGGTTCAACAAAATCTGTTGGAGGAACTTAATGGCTCAAGCAGCATCAGTGGGAGAAAAAAAAGGTCAATGTTGGTCAATGTTTTAAGCCAAAATCTTTATAGAGACTGGAAAAATGTAGTGGAAAGAGGATGGAGTGAGACATATAGGACAGGGGTGATTTGTGTACCATAGAACATAGAACACTACAGCACAGTACAGGCCCTTCAGCCTTCAATGTTGTGCCTACCTATATATTCTTTAAAAAAATTACTAAACCCTGCCTACCCCATAACCCTTTATTTTTCTTCCATCCATGTTTAGGAGTCTTTTAAATGTTCTTAATGTTTCAGCCACCAGCACCATCCCTGGCAAGGCATTCCAGGCACCCAACTACTCTCTGTGCAAATAAAAACCTACCCACTAAATTTCCTTAACTTTGTATATATGTCCTCTGGTGTTTACTGATCCTGCCCTGGGAAACAGGCACTGGCTGTCCACCTTATCTATGCTTCTCATAATCTTGTAGACCTCTATCAGGTCTCCTCTCATCCTTCTACACTCCAAATAAAAATGTTCCAGCTTTTTATTTTCCAATCCAGGTAACATCCTGGTAAATCACCTCTGCACCCACTTCATAGGTTCAACATCCTTCCCTTCATAAAGCTATGCTGACTATCCTTGAGTAGACTGTACTTCTCCAAATGCTCATAGATCCTACCCTTAAGAACCCTCTCCATTAGTTTGCATACTACTGATGTAAGACTCACCAGTCAAAAGTTCCCAGGACTCCTGCTATTTCCTTTTTTAAACAAAGGGGCTACATTGCCATTCTCCAATCCTCTGTCACCCACCCTGTCACCAAAGAGGACTCAAAGATCATTGCTACTGACTCAGCCATCTCTTCTCTCACTTCCCACAGAAACCTGGGGTATATCATGTCCAGCCTTGGGGAGTTACCAACCTTAATGTTTTTAAGAAGATCCAACTCTTCCTCTTCCTCTATCTCAACACTGTCCAGCACACAAGCTTGTTGTATTCTGACCTTACCCTGATCAATGTCCTTTTCTCTTGTGAATAATGAAGCAAAGTACTGATTTAGGACCTCCCCAACCTCCTCCACATTCAGGCACATGTTGTCTCCTTTATCTTTCCTGTAATGAGATGACCAGAACCCAAGACAACACTCTAAGTATGGCCTTACCAAAGATTCATAGTGTTGCTACATGACCTCTCTACTCTTGAATCTAATCCCCCTATTAATTAAGCCCAGTCATCCTTCTGTTCTTCACATACACAAAGAATGCATTGGCATTCTCCTTCATTGTACATGCCAAGGCCCTCTCATGCCCCCTTCGAGCTCTCCTAGTCCTTTTGTAAGCTCCTTCCTGGCTGCCATATACTTCTCATGAGCTCTTCCTTTTTCCTGCTTCCTAGATCTAATATATGCTTCCTTCTTCCTCTTGACTAGTGTAAGGTAAAAACATCATGAGTTGGGACCGGAGAAAGAGTCACCCAGTACGAAGGAATAACAGGATGGAGGTGTGACCTTGTACGCTCAAGATAAGTTTGGCAATAACAAGCTGATGAGCAGCAGACTAACAGAGAAGGGTAGCAACATCTTATTCATTGGACAATATAATGGTATGATAATTTACTAAGTACGTGTCCTGAGGTATAAAAAAAACCACGCTGATATCAGAAGAATGCGCCTTCTCCAACTAACACTGTTGGTTGCAAGTGTTAGAATCCAGTAATAAAGAACCTTGATTTCGACTCAGTCTGGTGTCTGACTCACTCATTCTCGAACAAAGCAGACCTAACATTAGTTGTCTCACCTGTTTTGTCAACCATGGGTCCCTTTTCCTACAATCTTTTCCTTGACCCAGTGGGACAAACCTGTCCTGAATCCAGCACATGGTCCCTAAACATTCTCCACATTAATTTTGTGTTTTCTCCCTTGAACATCTATTTCCAATTTACTCTCACTAGTTCCTGCCTCATCCCATCATAATTTAGCCCTTCCCCAATTAAACACTTCCCAATTTTGTCTGCTTTTATCCTTTTCTATGGCTATGCTAAAGCTCAGGGATGTGGTCACTCTCACCAAAATGCTCCCCCATCGAGAGGTCCACCATCTGACCAGACTCATTACCCAGAACTAGATCCAGCATGGCCTCTCCTGTCATCAGCCGGTCCACATATTGTGTCAGGAATTCTTCCTGAACACACCTGACAAATTCAGCCCCATCTATCCCTCTTGTAAATAGGAAGTGCCAGTCAATATTAGGGAAGTTGAAATCACCCATAACTACAATCCTGAATTTCCAGCACCATTCCAAAATCTGCCTTCTTATCTGCTCCTCGGTGTTCAGAGGGCTATTTGGAGGCTAGTAGACTACTCCCGGCATAATAATAGCTCCATTCCTATTTCTGACTTTGACCCACACTGACTCAGTAGACACTTGCTCTCCAGTGTCCTCCTTTTCTATAGCCATGATACTCTTTGACCAGAAATCCTACTCCACCCTCTCTTACCTCCCATCATATTCTCTTTAAAACAGCTAACCCCTGTATCAGCCAATCCTGCCCATCCTCCAACCAAGGATCTGTAAACTGACAACATCGTAGTTCTACATACAGATTCACTTTCTAAGTTCATCCCCTTTATTCCTAATACTCCAAGCACTGAAATAGACATATTTCAAACCTTCTAACAGACTACATTTATGTTTTGTCCCCTGCCTGTCTTTCCTCTCAAACTCAGAACACATAGCATCATGCATTTGAGCTTCTCCCCTATTCTCTGCACTCACATTCTGATTCCCACCTCCCCTTGCCCAACTAGTTTAAACCCTCCCCAACAGTTCTAGCAAACCTGCCCACCAGGATATTGGTCTCTCTTCAGTTCAGGTGCAGCCTGTCCTTTTTGTACAAGTCAGACCTTCCCCAGAAGAGATCCCAATGCTCCAGAAATCTGAATCCCTGCACCAACTCTGTTTCCTACCCTCTCTGGTGAATGGCACAGGCAGCAATCCTGAGATTAGCACCCTTGAGATCCTGCTTTTTAACTTCATACCTAAATACTATATTCCCTCTTCAGTACTTCATCACTACTCCTGTCTATATCATTGGTCCCCACATGGACCACAACATTTGGCTGCTCCCCCACCCCCTCCAGAATGTTTTGAACTCGATGAGAGACAACGCTGACCCTGGCATCTGGGAGGCAACATACCATCAGGGAGCCTTAATCTTGTTCACAGAGCCACCTATACACTTGTCTAACCAACAAGTCCCCAATCACCATAGCTTCTCCCCCCTTCTCCTGAGCCTCTATGCCAGAACGTGACCATCACAATTTGTCTCTAGTAAATTGTTACCCCCCCCCCCCACCAAGATTATCCACAACGGTATACTTATTTTTGAGGGGAACAGCCACAGGGGTGCTCTGCGTGGTCGGTTTATTTCCATTCCCTCTCCTAATAGTCACCCAGTGATCTTCCACTTAACTATTGGGGGTGACTGTCTTCCTGAGGCTCTGCCTCCCGAATGATCCAGAGTTCATCCAGCTCCAGCTCCAATTCCCAAAGTTGGTCTCCCAGGAGCTGCATTGGATGCGTATCTTGCAGGAGTAGTCATCAAGACAATTGTGCTGTCCCAGATTTCCCACATCCTCCAATCAGAACATTCCACTGCCATAGCTATCTCCATTAACTTTTCCTAATTTAAATACAAATAACATCTGGCTTTACCTCAGCCTCTGCTTGCCAAAGCCTTGGGAGCCAAAGATTCTAAGTCCAACTCCTACCCTGAGCCACTCACACACTGGCATTTCACTTGAGCTACCCCTCTCTTTATTTGCCACTACCACTTACCACTTTATTACACCTCCCACCAATCACCATTCTGCTTAACCCTTAATTTTTCCTCTGGTTCCTTTTCAACTACACTCAACTCCGACTGATTCCTGACACTCACAGTTCCCCCAAGTCCCTCATTCCTCCTTTTCAGTGATGGTCCTAAATTACAATGCCCCGAGTCTCCGCACGGGTAGAGTATCAAGTAGAGATGAAACATGATGGACAGAGGCAGAGGTCTGGCAGATGGCAGACTAAGGGAGAGGCAGCCACGGTAAACCAAGGGGTCAGGTGGAAGAAGATGAGCCACACAGGGTGGAATGGGTGATGAGAGGACAAATGACAGTCAGTGCTGAAATCTGATAAAAAGTTAAGATGTGAATGGTGGTGTAAACAAAGATCAGATGAAACTGGGGAGGAGCAGGGGCGGGGGAGGGGATAACACAGAAATATCAAATGGGAAGATGGGGGTGGAGGGACTATGGGATGGACAAAAGGGAAGTGAAACAGGACATCTAAGTTCTATCCACAATGGCCATCCTGAGCTTCTGATTACACGCCATTTCTTCTCCCCATTCCCACACCAACCTATCCACTGCCATATTGGGCCATTGCACCTTCTCCACTACTAGATTGAAGCCCAATGAAAATAAGACACAGGGGGAGAATTTGGCTGTTCAGCCCTTTGGGTCTGCCCCACCATTCAATCATTCAATCATGAATTGATGAATTTTCCTATTCAGTCCCACTGCATGGCATTCTCCCCATAACATTTGATACCCTGCCTAATCAAGAGCTATCAATTTCTATCCTAAATACACCCTATGACTTTTCTTCCAGAAACACCTATGCCTAATATAACGTACTTTTCAATCCAGGCAACATCCTGGTAATCTCCTCTACACCCACTTTAAAGTTCCACATCTTTCCTGTAATGAGGTGACCAGAACTGAACACAATATTCTAAGAGTGGTCTCACTACACTTATCTGCATCTCCTCTAATTCTCGCAAATCTGCCCTGGCTCCCTCCACTTTGAGACACAACAAAGACAGGCATCCTTTGTCCTCACCTACTACCCCACCAGTCTCTGCATCCCACATATTCTCCTCAATAATTTCTGCCACCTACAACATGATCCCTCCACCAGCCACACCTTCCCCTCCCCTCTACTCCCCTCTCAGCTTTCCACAGAGACTGCTCCCTCTGGGTCTCCCTCATGCACTCATCCCTACCCACCAATCACCATTCGGTACCTACCCTTGTTGTGACCACAAGAAATGCTATACTTGCACCCACACCTCTTCTCTCACCACCATTTTGGAGCCCCAAATAATGCTTCCCAGCGGTACTTCACTTGTGAATCTTCAGGCATAATCAGCTGCATCCAACTCTCCCATTGTGGCTTTCTCTACAACAAAGAGACTGGAGTTGATTGGGAGATCATTTTGTTGAGTAGCTTTGCTGTGTGCAGTCCAATAACATGGATATCCCATGGCCAAACATTTTAATTCCACACACCATTCACACACCAATGTTCCTGGCATGGCCTCATGCACTGTCAAATCAAGGTTACTCGCAAATTGGAGGAACAATCGTCTGGCTCCTCTCCAAACAGATGGCATTAACATAAACTTCTCTGGATTCTGCTAGGCTTCTCACACAAGTCTCTCTTCTTCCTTATTCCCCTGACCTCTGTCTCCTTTCCTCCAGCTCTCTACCACCTCCATTCAAAGAGCTACCCCTCCCCATCATGTCGCTTTTTTTCTCTTCCCTCTCACTCATATCCACATGTGAGTGATCTGTTTATCTGTACTCCTCCTCCTGCTCATTCCTCTCTCCCCTACTTCCCCACCTTTTTATTCAGACGCCTGCCTGTTTTTTGCTCATACCTTTTTGAAGGGCTGAGGCCTGTAATATTAGTTACCCTTTACTTTCTGTCTCTGCTGCCTGACCTGCTGAGTTTCTCCAGCACTTTTGTGTATTGTACAAGGAATAATGATATTTCAGATTTCAGATTTATTATCAGAGTACATACATGATATATCACACAGCCCTGAAATTCTTTTGACCTGCAAGCGATGCAGAATGGGAGTGCGAAAAAACTGTACTCAATGTACACATGTAAACAAATAACCGAATGTGGAATATAGAGAGAACAAAAAAAATAAAGGGTCCATAAATGAATCCCTGGTTGAGTTTGTTGTTCAGGACTCTGATGGTGGAGTGGTGGTATCTGTTCCTGAACTTGGTGGCGTGAGTCTTGTGTACCTATACCTCTTTCCTGATGGTAGTACTGAGAATGGAGCTTGTGCTGGTTGATGTGTATCCTTGATAATTGCTGCTGCTCTCCGACAGCAGCATCCCCTGTAGATGTTCCAAATAGTGGAGAAAGTTTTGCCTGAGATGTCCTGGGCAGTGTCCACTACCTCTTGCAGAGCTTTACACTCAGGGGTATTGGACTGCTTCCTAGCATGTCTGGTGCTTGTGTGATCCAATATATGAAATTGATCTTTGCAAAAAAACTGAATTCCTCAAATTGTCTACTGTTGTAGAGAATTCCAGAACTTTGCAGGACAGTATGATTTCCGACATGTGACTTCAAGTCTTCTGCATCCACAGTAAATGGCAAAGCAGAGAAAGGAGTTCACACAGTTAAACAGTTGCTCAAGAAAGCACTAGACAGTGCCTCAGATCCATATCTAACTCTCTTGAGTTAATAAGCCTCACCACTTGAACATGGCATGACTGAGCTCCTAATAAGATAAAGACTACACACCACAGAGATGTCAAACGGAAACAAAAGCATCTACAAAGAAGACAAAAAGCAAATTATGACAGGTCAGCAAAAAGTTTAGGGCCACTGGCACAACACAGCTTAGTGAGACCTCGAGATTCCAACTCCTGAGACAAGAAGGCCACTGTTCTGGAGGAAGTAAATCCAAGATCCTGCACGGTCAGAACAGAGGATGGTCAAATACTGAGGAGGAATCAAAAGAGCCTGCTGAAAACGCAAGTCACGCTGCAACAACAGACATATGCAAAAGATCCAGCCTGCACAGGGACAGAGGAAACATCACCAGTGCTAGTCAGTAGTGGACTAGCTGTGCTGACACATGCACCTTTGTTGAGAAGATCCACATGCGCTATCAAAGACCGACAGGTTGAACCTCTAAAATAAAATAAAAACTGCACAGTTAAAAGGGTTTGTGCTGTTGTTGTTTGTGTTTAACTTTTAATTGAAATGAATACTGTATTACCATATAAAGTTGCTAGATTAAACATCTTAAAGAAAGGGAATGCAGTGATTGGGAGTTGGTGATCTTCCTGAACACTAGAGGCATCGGAAACAGAACGTCCCGATGACACAAAATGGATGCATTCCATGAGGACGTGAGTTGATAATAAAATATAAGTAATACAAAAAAAACAAATTTCTTTATCACAATAGAAGAAACATCACAGTGGAGAAAATGTTCTTCCCAATCCTCATTGAATGTGGTCTGGAGGACTGTTTCCACACATTTTGCAATGAGCGCATGAAGGAAATGAATGTGCGCACAAAATACCAGTTACCTAAAATAATGTAGTAATTAATAATTATACTTATTGAAAGCAATCATACTTGTATTATATTAAAACATGCCAATACATTTTTTTAACCATGAGAGATAGGGTATCTTGAAAATAATTGAAGTTTACATTTGCACAAGTGCGCACATACTTTTGTCACAGGAGATCAAAATTGCACAACATCAGATTTTTGTGCACATTGACTACTAAAAACTACCAATTAGTGTTATTCTGCCATGCCCACAGGAAAAAAATAGGAATCTTAGGGTTGTATGTGATGTCATCTATGTACTCTGACAATAAATTTGAAATCTGAAAATCTCATTGATAATATAAATAAATTTATATAATTCCCTCAACTAATTTTTTCATGTCTCCAAACGCTTTGCAATTTACCCAAGCTGTGAACAATATATCAAGCTCATTCCCCAAGCATAGAAATTATGTTTTATTACAAAAAAAATTGCTAAAATAGGAACAAGAAAAAAAACTTTAGCTTCTTTAATCTGTTCTGTCAGTTCAGTTGGGTGGTGTCAAAAGAGCAGCTCAGATCATGAACCTACCTTTTCTAATCTTGTTTGACCTTATTTGAGTGTAGGATGGCTAAATTTCATGCTAATGTGCAAGAAAGTCATAACCTATGTTATTTGAGCGACGTTAACTGGACTCATTAACTACCACCAAATGGCACTGACCTCTACCATCATGAGTGATTTATGCAACTTAACGGAATGCATCAAATCACAGCTTCTGGCCATGTTGGACCTGTTCCAGTATGCCTGCCATCCAAACTAAACAACCAATGATACAATAGCCTTCACTCCATCCTGAACCACCTCGAAAACAATGCATAATAGACCAGGCAGTTTTTTTTTTGTTGACTTCAGCTCAGCATTCTCACTGGGACTCAACACTCCTCTCTGCAACTAGATCTTAGACTTCTTGCCAGAAAGACCACAATCTGTTCAGGTTGGCAGAAAAATCTCAAGTTCCATCACGCTGAGCACAGGAGCACCTAAGGACTGTGTGCTCAGTTCACTAATGTTTGGGTAACTGACCACAACTGCTCTGCCAGATTTAGTTCAATAGAATCATCAAGTTTGAGAATGGCACAACAGTCGTTGTTGGCCTCATCATCAACAATGATGAGTCATCTTTCAGAGAGGAGGTTGGGAGGCTTATCATATGGTGTGAGAACCTGGGTCTTCACATAGACAAGATAAAGGAGATGACTGTGGACTTCAGAATAGTGAAGGTGAACCACCATCCACTACCCATCAATGGGTTCATGTGGAGCATGGAGAGCTCAGTGTTGTTTGATGTGCCAATAATGGATGATCTATCCTGGATCTACAATACCTCCTCATTACTCAGAAAGGCACAGCAGTGCCTACACTTTGTATGAGGTTATGGAAGGTTACAGGCCCTATTTTCACAACATTTTACAGGAGCACATTTAAGAGTATCCTGTCTAGCCACATCATTTTGTGGTATGGTAGCTGAAAAGCATCGGATGAAGTCAATGCAGAGGATCGTCAAAACAAGATCACTGGGATCTCCCTTACCTCTATTGACAACATTCACTGGGAGCATTTCTTAAATAGGGCTCAAAAATTATTGAGGAAGCCTACTATCATCAAAGAGGATCAGTGAGGTACAGGAGCATCAAAGGTCAGGAATGCCAGGCTGGGAAATAGCTTCTTCCACAGTTGTGAGATTGATGAGCTATGCTATAACCCTGGATCTTCGGTAAATTAAATGAGTAAATTATTCAGAACTATTTAAAAATATTTATTTTATATCAAATTGTTATGGAAACATGTGATCAGTATTTGTTGCGTATGGTGTGTGTATATGTGTACCTAGTCCTGAGAAACACTGTTTTGCCTGGTTGACTATGTACAGTCAGATGATAATAAATTTGAACTTGATAATTCCAGTGTAACTCTATCTTTTAAGATGCAGGTGACCTCCATGTGGGGAAATTTGTTGTAAACTAAAAAATAACTTTCTGCATCACAGTTTTTCATGAGATAAAACCACATTGACCCGGGTTTGAATCCAGTGCTGTCTGAAATGAGTTTGTATGTTCCTCCCATGTCTGGATGCATTTCGTCTGAATGCTCTGGTTTCCTCACATCATCCAAAGACTTATGGGATGAGTTGGTTAATTGGCCTCATGGGTATAATTGGGAAGCAAGTTCTCGGAGGACTGGGAAGATCTTTTGCTTTATCACTATGAAACTATGGAATAGCATCTGCTCATTGGGTCAAAAAATGTGAGTTGAAAATAATTTAACCCATTGATTGCTGAGATTTGCTGAAATGTGTTGCTCACATCTCCAATTTTTGGATAGTCTGTGATATTCCCAAATGGCAAATTTCTGTTACCCAAACTGCTGTAACATTGGAGTTGCCTGTATTTATTCATATCAGAAACGGTTTTCTCTTTCTATCTATTGATACAAAGAATGGTAGGGATTTCCTCCATCAAGAAAGATTTAAAGAATATCAAAACGATTGAAATTAGGTCAGAGTAGATCTTCCAGTCTTCTATTGAAAACCTTTGCTCTGTCATTGCTACAGTAAGAACCTCCCCAACCATTTTAATTCCACACATTATTCCCATACCCATATGTCTATTGTGGCCTCAGGCACTGTCAAACAAGGCTACCCACAAATTATATTCTGTCTGGGCACTCTCAAACTAGACGGCATTAACATCGACTTCTTCAATTTTCATTAAACCCTTCACCCAAGTTGCTCTCTTTTCCTACCTCTCTGTCTCCTTTCCTCCAGCTGCCCACCCTCTTCCCTTCCCTCTCTTATCAAAGATCTACTCTCCCCATATCACTTTTCTCTCTTCTATCCTCCCACATGTATCCACATATAACCCTTTTTTCATGTTTAAAAACACCAAAATGCTCGAGGAACTCAGCTGGTCTTTTCAGCATCTGATACATTGCTGACATTTTGGGCCTGAGCCCTTCTTCAAGGAAAAATCAGGAAGGCCAGGATCAGGATATATCAGGATATATCAGGGCCTCCTCCAGCTACCCATTCCTTCCTTTTCTCCTCTCCTTCCCCACCCCCTCCCCCACCTTTTTATTCAAGCACCTGCCTATTTTATGCCTGATGAAGAGCCCAGGCCTGTAACATTGATTACTCTTTACTTCTGTGGATGCTGCATGACCTGCTGAATTTCCCTAGTATGTTTCTGCACTGCACTCCACTCCAGCATCTGTGGACTTTCTTGTTTATACACATACTGTGTTAATGCAATTGGCCATTGGAGCCAGCCCGTTCTATTGTTATGGCTGAGGAAGTAAACACATTGATTGGCATAACATTACATCAGATGGATCAGTATCAAGGCATAATTCCTTCTCTGATAGTCCTAATCACAAGATAGGCATAAAAATATAATTGGCCTCACCATCCTTGAGTTGGATGAAAGTAAATCAATAGGATTCATACTTCCAGTCATTATTGAGATCACTTGCTGTGGATACACCCAGGAAAGATGTAAGGGAGAATTTATCACTCAGTCTGTTGAAATGGAAAAATTATATTTATATATTTTGTACTTCCTACCCTGTTTTTGTAAGGTTTTAATCTTTCTCATGTGGATATTGAACAGCAGCTTTGAGATAATGCTTTTGGAATCCCTGAATTTCTAACTATAAGTGCAATTAGTTTGACAAATTATGCTTCCATGCAGAGGGCTGCTGAGCGTGCAGTGGGGACATATCAGTTCTTATGCCATGCACACTTGATGTTGCTGCTTGAAATTGTAGTGCACATTTGAGCTAAAAAAGCCACTTGTTCTTTGATTTCAAGAGCAGGCTTTAATGGGAGGATAAAGGTCTGCTTGAGCATCAATTAAGGTGCCCATCGGTACCTGTGCCTTTAAAGATAGTCCAGGAATAGTCAACAATGAACAATATTCACGGCAAGCCCTTTGCATTCTTTGGTGAGTGGAGTGTGGGAAATGTGTGGCGTGGTGGTGCACATATTGCATCTTTATTGGTTCCTCCATGTATGTAACTACAATTCTTGATTACCATCTATGAAACTGGTTATAGGCTATTGTTCTCAGTCAGACTCCTCACTTCAAATAATGGTTTCGAGATCTGGAATCATGGTGGCCTATCTCTCACATGTCTTCAAATTACACATTGTTTTCTGGGCCTGGTTGATTTGAATTGAAATTTTGTGCAGGTGACAATGTTTCCTGGGAGTGTGAGAGGCTGAGAGGAACCTCACAGAGGTTTATAAGTCATGAGAGGCATTGCTAAGATCAACAAAAAAAAAACTGTTCAGCTGTGGTACAAGGGTGTGCAGACAAAAATAACAATCTGGTAATGATGCAAAATAAAACCAATCTGCTGGAGGAACTCAGTGGATCAAGCAGCATCAGTAGGAGATGAAAAATCATTGATGTTTTGGGTAGGAACCTTTCATCATGGATCTGGGCCAAATTCAGGATTTATTTTATGGTCTCCATATTCCTGACAATTCCTTCCAGCTTCCTCCATTCATCTTCACACTGGGGACAATTTACAGTGGCCATTTGAATGATTAAACCACCCATCTTTCGGGTGTGGCCTGAAACCGGAAAATCCATCAGAAACCCAACAGTTACAGGGAGAACATGCATACTCCACACATTCAGTGTGGAGCTGTGAGGCACCATCTCTACAATCTGTGTCATTGAGTCATCCTGGAGTTTGAAAGTATAAAGCATAAGACAAATGTATTCAAGAATACCAGAGTATTGCAAGAACTCATTTGGTTCATTAATGCCCTTTAACAGAGGGAAACTGCCATCCATACTAATTCTAAACTTGATGTGACTCCAGGCACATGTCCCTGAATTCCAAATGCCCTCTCTCAAACCACTTAGTTGAAGGATAATTTGGTATGGTGAATAAATGTTGGTCTTTCAAGCCAATGCTCAGATCATGAAAATGATTGAGAGCAAAATCACCATACATCTTAGAAGACATCACAATACAAAGAAGGAAATGTCAAAAGTAATTAATTGCCCAGTCAATACATTTCACCATGTTGAATTATGAGGTGTATTTGGAAGTTTTTGAGAGCGCAAATATGTTGTTTTATATGGAAAATAAAATTAATTTTAAGAAATAATCACATTGATTGGAATAGATTATTGTCAGGTGTACTGAGATACAGTGCAAAATATACCTTTTCATTCTGCCCAGGCAAATCAACATTTGCATTGTTCAAATAGGTAGTGCAGTGGTTGTCAACCTTTCTCTTTCCACTCACATACCACTTCAAGTATTCCCTATGCCATAGGTGGTCTGTAAGGGGTTGTTAACGTGGTATGTGGATGGAAAGTAAAAGGTTGACAATCACTGTTTTAATCATCTCTAATTGACTCGTTATGTGCACGGTTTCATAACTCCAAAGGAAATGGGCCAATGACAATTTTTGTCAATAACATAACATAACATAACAATTACAGCACGGAAACAGGCCATTAGGCCCTTCTAGTCTGCACTGAACCAAACACCCCTTTCTAGTCCCACCTCCCTGCACAATGCCCATAACCCTCCATCTTCTTCTGTCCAACCTTTTCTTAAATAATACAATTGACTACGCCGCCACTATTTCTCCCAGAAGATCATTCCACACGGCTACCACTCTCTGAGTAAAGAAGTTCCCCCTCATGTTACCTCTAAACCTCTGCCCCTTAATTCTTAACTCATGTCCTCTTGTTTTAATCTTTCCTCCTCTTAACGGAGGAAGCAAAATATTTCAATAATAATTTGGTCTAGAGCAGTGATTCTTAAACTTCCCTTCCCAATCACACACCACCTTAAATAATCCTTTACAAATCACAGAGCACCACTGGCATAGAAATTACTTAAAGTGGTATGTGAGTGGAAAGGAAAAGGTTGAGAAGCACTGTGTGGAAGAATACAAACAAAAATGCAGGGGATAGTGCAAAAGAGAAAAGAACAATAAAATGGTGTAAAGCATCATATTTTACTCATGGGTGGTCCCTTCAAGAGACTAATTATTATAGAATTATAGAAAATAGATTTAGAGTGGACTATTCAGCCATATCAGTCTACACCACCATTCAATATGGCTATCATAAAATTTTAGTAGACATACAAGAGACTGCAGATGCTGGAATCAAAAGTCAAGCACAATCTGCTGTAGGGACTCAGTGGGTTGATGCAGCTTAAACTGCTGAGTTCATCCAACAGATTGTGTTTGGATACAACTTCAGTCTTCTATTTCTGCTTTCTCTCCATACCCCTTAGTAACAGCAGAAATAAAACTATGCTTATGCCTGGTAGTGAATGTTTTCAAACTTGTCCATCTTAAACATAGAAACATAGAAGATAGGAGCAGGAGTAGGTCATTCGACCCTTCGAGCCTGCTCCACCATTCAACGAGATCACGGCTGATTTTAAAGTTCAGTACCCCGACCCCGCCTTCTCTCCGTAACCTTTAATACCCTTATACTGAAGAAATATATCTAATTCCCTCTTAAATATATTTAATGAACCTGCCTCTACTGCCCTCTGTGGCAATGAATTCCACAGATTCACCACCCTCTGGGTATAGAAATTCCTCCTCATCTCGGTCCTAAATGGTTTGCCTATTATCCTCAAACCATGGCCCCGGGTTCTGGATTTTCCCATCATTGGAAACATCCCATCTGCATCCATTCTGTCCAGTCCTGCCAGAATTTTATATGTCTCTATGAGATCCCCTCTCAATCTTCTAAACTCCAGCGAGTACAAACACAATTTGCGCAATCTTTCCTCATAAGTCATTCCTGCCATTCCAGGTATCAGCCTGGTGAATCGCCTCTGCACTCCCTCCATTGCAAGAACATCCTTTCTTAGATAAGATGACCAAAACTGCACACAATACTCCAGGTGTGGTCTCACCAAGGCCCTGTAAAGCTGCAGTAAGGTATCTTTGTTCCTATACTCAAACCCTCTTGATATGAAGGCCAACATACCATTTGCCTTTTTAACCACCTGCTGTACTTGTATGCTCGCCTTCAGAGACTGGTGTACAAGCTCCCCTAGGTCTCTCTGCACTTCCCCATCTCTTAATCTATTGCCATTCAAATAGTAATCTGTCCTCCGGTTTGTATTACCAAAGTGGATAACCTCACATTTATCCACATTGTAGTGCATTTGCCAAGTATCTGCCCAGTCCCTCAATTTATCCAAATCACACTGGAGCTTCCTGACCGCCTCTTCTATGCACACAACCCCTCCTAGCTTAGTGTCATCTGCAAATTTGGAGATATTACATCCAATCCCCTTATCCAGATCATTCATGTAAATTGTGAACAGCTGGGGTCCCAGTACAGATCCCTGTGGCACCCCACTGGTCACCGCCTGCCACTCAGAAAATGAGCCATTTATCCCAACTCTCTGTCTTCTACCTGCTAGCCAGTTCTCAATCCACACCAATACTTTTCCCCCAATCTCTACATGAAAGGGAGAAGAGAATGTGACCAATATGGGATTTGTCCTTTCATATGTTGGCAGCTTTCCCCAAATAGCAGGAGGTGAAGTCAGAGTCTTCATCAAAACCTTCACTAGTCTTATCTTCAATTACGTTAAAGAGTACTGAGAGAATTAAAACATTGTCCAGACAACCTACAAATAGTGAATGGGACAGAACATGCTGACATTCCTGCCTGGGATAGCCACTTGATCAAGCTATTGATGAGCTGCCAAAATTGACAATGACACATTTTTTACTGCAGCTGAGTGCATACTTTCTGGAGACACAGATAATAAAAGAAAACTTATGTGCGTGTGAAGCTTTTTATCAAGTGAGGTGGAATTCTGCAGCGTGAGCATTAACTACTAAACTTCAGTGGCCCATGTCCAGAGGTTATGTGATGGAAAGTGTGGATGTGGATACAACTGGTGGCAAAGCCTAGAAATTATAATCAGGTGTAATATTATTTCCAGATTATACAAGGAAAGTATGAAAATAATTGTTTTTGGATATTTTGTCAGCAGATATTTAACATTAATTGATCCTCATGTCTTTCTAACAATATGGCCTCATGATTCAGGGGACTTGACAGATAGAGGAGGAACTGCATCTCCGTAAGTACTGAATCTGTGCAATTCTCTGTCCATTGAAGAGGTGGAAACAGCCTCATTAAATGATTTTTTTTTAAAACTCATAGATAGATATATTTTTGAAAATGAAAAAAAAAAACTGGTGGTAAGTAGAATTGAATATACGGCGAGATCTGTCATGATCTTGTTGAATGGAGGAGCAGGCTTGACAGGATGAATGGTCTACTCCCACCCTTATTTCTTATGTTCTTCTATTGGTAGAAGGAAATAGAGTGTCATTTTACTCAAGTCCAATTCTATCCAGAAATGGGCTTCCTGATTATTCTATTTCACTCAATTTCTAATATTTCAGTTTGTAATTATTAATGGTGACTTCTATTTGTTTATGAGTTATTGGTAGCACATCAGGATTTATGTTTCTGGTTACAAATTTCCATAAGTTTATAATACGATCATAGTGCTTGACCTCAATATCCTGTGAGTTTTAGAGTGCTGGAAAGAACAATTTGCCTGATTACCTTCTTGAATCTCCAATCACTTTTCTCAAAAGCCTCAAGGGCCAACTGAGAATGTCTGTAAATCATCAACATCTGCGCAGAAATTATTAATATGGTGCTTTAAATCTTGGGACCCCAATGTCGACATGAAGCCCATGGCAATGAAAATTGACCCTATCTATTTGGGGTCAGGGAGAAAAAAATAATAATTTGCAGTGAAGTTAACTGTTAAATTTAAGTTTAACATTAAATTTAAATTTAAGTTAAAACTGTTAAAGTTAAATTGATAAAACTTCAAAGATTGAAAACAGAATGTGTCTGGATGGTTAAGTTCAACAATGGACGATCACTAATGCAATATGATACCCTTTCTTTCTGCTGAGTCATCAATTGAAATTAATGGCCCTGCTTCACTATAATTGCATTACTAATCCACCAAATAGAATAAATTCACAGAAGGGGAATTGGTTAATATGGCACCTGGGATTCACATATTCAAACATAATTGCAGTGATAAATTTATTTTAGAATTTTTTTACATTTATTGTCATTTGTTCATGCTTAGTTTAGTTCATGTAAACAATATACTCAGAATTTTGAGTTGTTTTGAAGATGTTTGTGATAATATTTTTGACTTATTCACCTGATGAGAGGTTGACCTTCCAAAAGTCCCATGACATTTCCAATATAAATCCGCTCTTGTTTATTTAACCAGGAAAGCAGTTCAGGGTATTGTTAGAATAGCATGCATATTTGTTCTTTAAAGCTAAACTATTTTCATTGTGGTTGTACAGTTAGCCTTGACTCAAAGCTCAAAGAAGACAAACTATTTCACCAGGTTAAAACTGAGAATTTAAAAATAATTAATAGTGCTATCTGCTCATGCTGGCTTTGTAATCTTCATTACTGACCTAGGCATGCAAACTGATGCAGACTGCTAAATCTTACATGCAGGCATGAATAATTAATTCCTGCAATATCCTGAGCTGTCTGGACCCTGTTGACAAAGATCTGAAGTTTTTTCAAAAACGGAGTAATTAAGCACGTCTGGATTTATCCAATGCTGAGACATGTCTTTTGCTAATATAAATCCAAGACAGAGCCTCACTATCAGAAGTACAATGGTATGAATGACCTGCATCAAGACAACATACCAGAATTTATTTTGCAAAATAAATTCAGCGGTTTGATTATAAGTGAAGTAAAAGTTGATGGTTGCATATGTATTAGTGATGCCATCCATGTGGGGGATTTTATAAACAAGTATAAAGCAGGCAGCAGCCACCAAGTCTTATTAGCCTAGCAACATTTTTAATTATTTTTGAACTGCTAGTGACCTTACCAAGTTATATTTATTGTCCTTCCCTCGGCAATGGTCAGGAACAAGTACCTGGCTTGTGAAAGTTCCTCAGAGCTCAACTGATGTTAACTATGTGCAAAAACATTACAACCAGATGCAGCCTTCGTCAGAGAAAATAAAAGTTAGTTTCTCTGAATAATATCAGTAGAGCCATTTTAAAAAGACCTCATCATTTCCTTTCTACAAGGAGTTTTAGAAGAAGAGTCTCCATCTCAAAAAGGGGTGTGGATGCAAGAGTTTGAGGTTGTTTCAGACAGATGCAGATCGAGGATAAGAATAGTAGAAAAGGTTGCAAAGGGTACACTGAAATGCACAGAAACTGTAATCAGATTTTTTTTTTAAATGGTGAGCAGGCTCAAGGACCATAGTGGCCTTCCCAATTTATAAATCATACACTTATATGTTTTCACTGACATCTTTTGAGAGAAATTCCAAAATGAACAAAATTGAATTCAGTTTCTCAGCATGTCACAGTGGAATTTAAACTCATAATCTTTAGTCCCCTCTCAAAATTAGTGACACATTCAACAAAGGTTTCTTCTAGTACCCCCAACATGTTAATATTTGCCACATTAAAGTGTATTTAATATTTAGTGTGCTACCTGTGGTGTGCTGTTAGACAGAATCAGACACACACACAAGGTAAAGACTGAACAACAGGCTTTAATCCATAACAACCTCCAAAGAGCCAGGCTGGCTGTGGCTGCAGCAACTCAGTGTAAGGCCTCGGGAGGCCGGCACAGGCTTATAGCCCGGAGGGTGATTGACACCCGACCGGGTGGGGCTTGATCCATTCAGGCCGACTGATTGGCAGTCGGCCAGGTGTTGTCCTGTCCCCTTACACCCCTGTAGTAGGCTGGTGGTGTACCATCACACTACCACAATCAATTATGTAAAATATATACTCCATCCTACAAACTACAGGGGAATCACGTTGCTCTCCATTGCAGGCAAAATCTTCGCTAGGATTCTACTAAATAGAATAATACCTAGTGTCGCCGAGAATATTCTCCCAGAATCACAGTGCGGCTTTCGCGCAAACAGAGGAACCACTGACATGGTCTTTGCCCTCAGACAGCTCCAAGAAAAGTGCAGAGAACAAAACAAAGGACTCTACATCACCTTTGTTGACCTCACCAAAGCCTTCGACACCGTGAGCAGGAAAGGGCTTTGGCAAATACTAGAGCGCATCGGATGTCCCCCAAAGTTCCTCAACATGATTATCCAACTGCACGAAAACCAACAAGGTCGGGTCAGATACAGCAATGAGCTCTCTGAACCCTTCTCCATCAACAATGGCGTGAAGCAAGGCTGTGTTCTCGCACCAACCCTCTTTTCAATCTTCTTCAGCATGATGCTGAACCAAGCCATGAAAGACCCCAACAATGAAGACGCTGTTTACATCCGGTACCGCACGGATGGCAGTCTCTTCAATCTGAGGCGCCTGCAAGCTCACACCAAGACACAAGAGAAACTTGTCCGTGAACTACTCTTTGCAGATGATGCCGCTTTAGTTGCCCATTCAGAGCCAGCTCTTCAGCGCTTGACGTCCTGCTTTGCGGAAACTGCCAAAATGTTTGGCCTGGAAGTCAGCCTGAAGAAAACTGAGGTCCTCCATCAGCCAGCTCCCCACCATGACTACCAGCCCCCCCACATCTCCATCGGGCACACAAAACTCAAAACGGTCAACCAGTTTACCTATCTCGGCTGCACCATTTCATCAGATGCAAGGATCGACAATGAGATAGACAACAGACTCGCCAAGGCAAATAGCGCCTTTGGAAGACTACACAAAAGAGTCTGGAAAAACAACCAACTGAAAAACCTCACAAAGATAAGCGTATACAGAGCCGTTGTCATACCCACACTCCTGTTCGGCTCCGAATCATGGGTCCTCTACCGGCACCACCTACGGCTCCTAGAACGCTTCCACCAGCGTTGTCTCCGCTCCATCCTCAACATCCATTGGAGCGCTCACACCCCTAACGTCGAGGTACTCGAGATGGCAGAGGTCGACAGCATCGAGTCCACGCTGCTGAAGATCCAGCTGCGCTGGATGGGTCACGTCTCCAGAATGGAGGACCATCGCCTTCCCAAGATCGTATTATATGGCGAGCTCTCCACTGGCCACCGTGACAGAGGTGCACCAAAGAAAAGGTACAAGGACTGCCTAAAGAAATCTCTTGGTGCCTGCCACATTGACCACCGCCAGTGGGCTGATAACGCCTCAAACCGTGCATCTTGGCGCCTCACAGTTTGGCGGGCAGCAGCCTCCTTTGAAGAAGACCGCAGAGCCCACCTCACTGACAAAAGGCAAAGGAGGAAAAACCCAACACCCAACCCCAACCAACCAATTTTCCCTTGCAACCGCTGCAATCGTGTCTGCCTGTCCCGCATCGGACTGGTCAGCCACAAACGAGCCTGCAGCTGACGTGGACTTTTTACCCCCTCCATAAATCTTCGTCCGCGAAGCCAAGCCAAAGATACTCCATCCTTCAACATGTACCTCTAATGTTAAAACTCTCATTATCACCTGCAGTAAAATAATTGCTTTTATTATTCTGCCCAGTATATTGTAAAAATGGTCATTGAAAAAAATTTAGCAAAGGACTGCCCTCTCAGACTACTCTCATAAAATATGCAAAGAAAATAATACAGTATATGCAGAAGCTCAAAATTCAACAGCAAAAATTGATCTACAAGCTAATGAGGTCAATGATCTTTTCTGTTTCCATTTGAGAGGAGGTAGACAGACCTGAGTTTCCCACCTCTCCTGTGGAGGCAGGTGGAGGTGGACAGAATTAAGTCCTTGTCTCTCTGATGGAGGCAAATGGAGGTAGACAGAACTAAGTCTACTGCCAGTCTAATGGAGGCAGGTGGATGTGGATAGAACTCAGTCAACTGCCCCTCCATTGGAAGCACGTGGAGGTTGACAGAACTGAGTCTTTACCTCTCCAATGGAGGCAGTTGTGATCTCAAAGCAGGTTTCAAGTCTGCACTTGTTTTTCAGGAATGTACAAGCAATTACACATCAAAGTAAACCAACAAAAGCAATAAATTTCAATCAATATATCACGTCAAAAGAAACTTTTTGTGATGAGCTCACAGAGCATAAATGAAAATTGCTCAATATCTTCAGGAATTTGCCATTCATAACTTGCAAAAGAAAACTTATTTGAGGCTCAAAAACTCAACAAGAAAAGTTGTTGATCGAGGGGAAACTGAAAGCAATATTGCCAGAAATAGTATAGATGTATACTTTAGAATTAGGACAATTTTAGAACCCTACTCAGGAAGAACAAGAAATTGATTAAGAAAGGTAAGATGGAATATGAGACAAAGCTGGCATGAAATATAAAAATGAAGATTGGTAAAAGGGAAACAGGGAGCAGGAAAATTGGACAACACTCAAATAAACTTGCCCAAAACAGCAGAGAACCAGTGACTCCTTAAGAATAATAAAATGAACGGTATAAGGAGCAAAAGCTAATTTCTGGAGGAAGTCATTGGGTCAAGCAGCAAACATGAGGGCAGAGAGATGGATGACAGATAGACAGTATAAAGAGATGATGGGGATAAATGAAGCAGGGGCTAGCTGGTGAATGGTGGAACCAGGTGAGGAGAGAGGAGTGATAATTGGAAAATGGAGCAAAATGGATAGGTGGAGGTGGAGAGAAGTAGAGACATGGGCTAAAAGGTGATAAATGGATACAATAAAGGCTCTAGATTCCATAATTAGATAAGCAAGGAGGATGATGAGAGGGAGACCTGATAAGGAGGGATATGGGGAAATGGGAGATAGGATAGAAAACATGGTAAGTTGCATTTGGGTGATAGGTAGATGGGCCAAGGTGGGAAATGGGAAACTGTGAAAAGGGGGTGTTGTGTGTGTGTGTGACACCATTTTGATGGGTCACAAAGGTAATGAGTTTGAACATGGCTAATTGAACAGTAGTTTTTATTTTCATGTGTAGCAGAGTCGCAACAGGGGTAAAAGACATACAGTCACTGGATTAAACGAGACACTCACAACCATTCACAGGTAGAAGGCTTTAAAATTAAGTAACAACATATCCACCATCCCTTGATATCTCTGGCAGGCATGCCATTTAACTAACTAAACTAGGGACATTAGACACACAATACTACATAACCCTTTATGCACACCTTACCAACAATCCTCCAGCTTGCCCACAGTTCCCAACCTTGAGTAGAGTCAGTTGGATGAGAAATGAGATGTGTACTGCCTGCTGCAGCACACTGAGCAACTCATGCTTTTGCACAGTGGGGTTAGGTTAGAGTTAAGTTTAGACTTAAGTAAGAAGTGATATATTATTAATATTAATAGTTATTGTTTTGAAGATGCCATTTTCTTGATTAATTTCTATTGCTGTTGTCTAGGTACATAACACGGCCCTTTAATGCTGCTGTCCTGGTCGGCCTACTGGCAGGGCACTGCCACTAGGATACCCACATATGTGCTGATCATTGTGAGGACATATTGCTTTTTATTTTGGTGTGGGAGAGGCACAATATAGTCAATTTTCCATACCTAGCCTGCTCTCATTCTCCGGCGAATGCAATCCGGCTGGCCCTTTGGCCACCCCATTGGTTTTACTCATTAACAAATGGGGCAATTGGCAACCATGATTTCTTGCTTCATCATGGGAGAGTGAGACTCCCAGACCTTCTGCCCATCATTGCGTCCCATCAGCTCCCATATGCCCACATTTACAGGGTGTCCATAATGCCAAGGGTCCAGGGTACACTCTGCTAGGGGCAAATGGTGGCAGAGCAGATGTGAGGGGCTCAGTCCACAGTGGCATCATGGGCATGTTCAGCAGTATCCCTGGGGTGTACATCCATGTGATATACTGTGACCATTCAAAATGAACTGCCAGTGCTGCTGTCCCCAGGACAGATGGCCATAGTTCTGTCATCCCATCTCCTGTCACCGGGCCATCCACTCTGCTATGCTGTTTGCCACAGCCTAGGAATCCATGTAGATGCTGACTGGCCCAGTCATCTCTTTCAAGGTGAGTGCCACACCCGCCAGTTGTCTGGATACCTTGTCCCCTCTTGTGTAAATATTTTAACCTTGGCGGGATGGAGTACCACCATCTGCCACTGCTTGGTTGCTGCAGTATAGTATTACCAGCTGAATTCATCAGTTAACCAAATTATTTGCTGCTCTCCTGGGTCTAGAGTTGGCCCAAGGCCAACAAGAACTGTGGGTACTTCAGGTGGGAGGCCGCCACTTTCGGACAGGAAGTTGAAAGCTCACCCCTTTGGAACTGGCCTCCCATTATGGGAGTGCAGTGCTGCTGGAGCTTGCTGGAATGCCTAGGATTTATGTTTTTCAGCAGAGAGGGAGACATTGAAAACATTTATTCAATGGATTAGAGGAGAAATATTTACTTGGATGTGTTTGCCAAGTATTGTCACCAGCAGGGCACTAGAACTGGGGGATGAGATGGGATAAGGAGAGGGAGTTGTCAAGTATGGACGCTATGGGTTGAACAGTTGCAACCCCCCCCCCCCCGTCTGTGTCTCATTCAAGGGTTTCAACACCTTCAGGGTAAGAACTCATCAGTTCAGGGTGCAGAATGATGGGGTCTCTGTCAGAATGGGAAGCAGCCAGACCCATGGAGAGCCCTTGGTGGAAGAGGAGGAGCAGCAGTTTGAGTGTGGAAAGTGGAGGGGAGCGAGGAGAAGGGGAAGCCAGCGTGTTGCCACGGGGCTGAACTTCGCTGCTGTGTGCAGGTGTGGAGAGGGATCCTCAGCCCTTTAATGATGAACCATGATGCGTGGCCCTCCTGTCCTCAGCAGGTCAGCTCCGGAAGGGAGGCTTGAACATTGGCTCCAGGAGGGAGGGAGGTGAGCAGGTTTCGTCAAGCTCCTTGTCCCGTCCTACACACATGTGGTGTCCGAGGATCACTGCACAGTGTCCAAACGGCAGGGATCACCGGTATTGGTCAAAACAAGGGCAGTGTATGGAGGGTGAGTGGTACATTGACCAGATCCAGGGCTGCATTGGCTGGGCATGAGGTTCAGGGCTGCAGCCGCTGCACACCAGCTTGGTCCAGAATCCAGGGATGCACATGGTTCAGGGGAGGAACAGGAGATGTTGAGGGTGGTCAAAGGAGAGAGCAGTGGCTCTTACAGAGAAAAAAATCATCTGGTGGGTTAAGATTTGTGTCACTCCAAAAATAGTATGAAGCAGATTCTACAGGAAGATGCTGAAATGAGTGAAGTAGAAAATATTCAGGGGAGTGAGGAGAGATCAGGCAGTTGGAGGGAGATGGTGAGAGAATGGAGGGTTGGGGGAAGAGAGTGGGGGATTGGGAGGGGAGAGAGAGAGAGAGAGAGAGAGTGAGAGAGAGAGAGAATGAGTGTGAGTGTGCGTGCAAGAGCAGGGAGTTTATTTTTTTTGTTATGCATATTATTTAGCTCAGAATGACAGAGTAAAAGCTGATCACTTTGGTTCACTGGAACTTTAAAACAAAAATGGTATTGAATTGGAATTGGACTACATTCCCACACTAGTGCCACAGAGATCATTAATCACATAGCCATTAATATGAAAAAGAAAATGTGCCCACATATCAAGCTGATAAATGGCAAAATTTCTGTTCTCACTGATGAATTAACAAGCCTGAGCAAGAGACATGTCTAATAGTCTATTTGAAATGTGAAAGTGATAAGGAAGGTGATCTTTACTTGTTGATAATTATATTTAATGATAATTAATGATTGCACTGTGCAATCCTTTGTCATATTACACAACACTCTAAATTATAGAATCACAACTACAACATGGTGGCCACCAAAGCCAAGTCTTGCAAGTCTCCTTGTCGCCCATTTTGGTGAGCTCTGGCACATTAAAAAAATTAGCACTGCATCCCTGGCCTGCTGTGTACCACTTCGACTTAGATAGTGAGCATGGTCTTCCTTGTGGGTGGCATGCACAGAATTAAACTATTGCATGATGGGGAGATGCATCTGGAGTGTGACTGTCTCTGGTGCCATCTGATTCTCTGTGGCAGGCAGCACAAGGTAGCAGGTAAGTAGTTGATGCTCAAGTGGGGAGTAGCAGGAGGCAGCTTCAGGGAGGGACTTGGATCAGAAGCCAAGGAGACTCTGTGACCTTGCCTCTTTTGTCAGAGGTTCTACTCGGCTATTGTCATCGTGCCAGAGACACAAGTCAAAAAGTTCTTCAGTCTGGTGGGGAGCGGAGAGGGGTGGATGGGGTTGGTGAGTAGTAGCAGTGCCTGTTCAACAGTCTGTTTTGCCATTTCAAATGTGGTTTGTTGCTCAGATCTCCACCGAAACGCAACTTTTTTTTTCCTGGAAACACCATACAGTAGACGATGGAGCATGGTGAGATGGAGATTATGTTGGTTCAAGTAATCCAAAAGACCCACAACTCTTTGTGTCTCAACTTTGTTGGGCACTGTTAAATTGAGAATTTAACAGCCATGGGAATTTCGCTGCTGCTGGAGTGCCACTGGATTCGCAGGAAAAGGATTTTATGACTAGGACCCTGTACCTTTCCCAAGTTAATGGCCAATCCTTGCACCCATAGCGAGGTGATTAACAAATGAAGCCCTTGTGCTACCATTTCATCTGAGGAGCCCTGAAGGAAGATATCATCGATGAAGTGTGCCACTGAGATATCTGGGGGCAGTTTGATATTTTTAAAGTCCTGGGTGATTAACCCGTGACACAATGTGGGGCTGTGCACATAGCTCTGGGGCAGATGGCAAAATGTGTACTGTCTACCTTCCCAAGTGAAGGCAAATTGGTCTTGGAAGTCTGGACTGAGGGGGATGGTGAAGAAAGTGTTGGTAGGGTTGACATGGCATACCAATGTTTACACTCAAGTGCCTCAATTTTCTCCACAAGTGTGACTACATTGGGGACTGCAGTAGTGAGGTGGGGGTTGTAAGGTAAAACATCATGAGATGGGAATGTGTAGGGAGTTACCCTGTACAGGGCTGTAACAAGAAGGGGAGGTGTCCTTGTACTCCTGTTAGGTAAAACATCATGAGATGGGAATGTACAGGGCTGTAACAAGATGTGAATGCATCCTTGTACTTACAAGATAAGAGAGACATTGATGGATTGAGAGGCAGGAAGCTAGCAGGGAAAGGATAGCAACAGTTTTAGTCATTGGACAAGTAATGATATGATGATGTTCTAAGCACATATCCAAGGGTATAAAAAATCACCATTTTGCTGATAACGGCAGAATGCATTCTCCGACTAACATGGTTAGTCGCAAGTGTTACAATCCGGTAATAAAGAACAAAGAACCCTGATTTCGACTCAGCCTGGTGTTTGTCTCACTCATTCATGAACAAAGCAGACCTAACAGGGTGCAACTTTGTTCAGTTGTCTGTACACTGTAATCAATGGTCATGTGCCACATGCTATTTTTCTTTCACACTGGCCAGACTGGGGAGTCAAATGGTGAAATGGCAGGCTGGATAACTCCCTCACACAATAGTGCATCTATATTATTCTGTGATCTCTTTGGTGCCCCCAGGCACCTGATATTGTCAATTGCTGACTACCTTCGAGGGTGGGAGAATAATTATGAGCCCTTACCTGGCCACTCCTCCCCAACAGGACTTTACCAGTCAGTGCTCTTTCCAGACCGCGTACAAAGCAGAGGTGGGGATCCCATGATTGCGAGTACGGTCCATGCCAGTGCGCACCAATGCCATAAACAACTCTTTGCAGGTAAACCAGCGGCCATCATCACCCATTCTCATTTTGGCCTTGTGGACTTGACTGGGTGCCTCCACTCCATGTATTCCAGTCCTTCCAATAATCTGATGGTTTTTCAGATAGTCTTCCTGGTTGCTAGTCTCATGAGGGGGAGGTTAGGAATGCTGTGGTGACTACTTAGCATCAGTCAACCTCATGTTCTCAGGAAAATGGTGGCCTCAGGCTCCCCTATATATGGCTGTAATTAAAGCCCATTCCCTGATGACACTTGTCCCCTCGCTAATTGTGTTCCACTGTGGCAGGCAGTATAGGACCCATTCTAGAAGAGTTGGGTATCAGGCGTGAGCTGCAGTCTCCACCTGATCCTACAGGGAGGTGCCACCACAGATGGAAGGGCATTATTAATTGTATGCTGGTCCAATAAGCTAACCAAAGTGCTCACTTCTTGATGGGAGACATTCACATAGGGAGCCCCCTCATCCCAGAATGTGAGCAGTTACGCGGCCAGATTTTTGCCCAAGCGCTGGTGATATCTGTTGCCCAACATGGTCAGCTCTTTTGATGAATATTCCTGTGTCACTGTGTTTCGCAGCAGCCACAGGCATGTCTATCTGAGGTGTTCCATTTTCTGATGCTTCCCCGTTCAGTAGAGTCGGGTGAGGTGCCCTCGTTTCCAGTCTGTGACCGCATGGTCACCAGTCTAACCTGCAGAGATTCGGGTGCGAAGTGGGGAGGATGCATGGGACAGGTTTTGTTTTCCTCACTCTCGTTGCTGCCCATCCACTCGTCCCCATCCAATCACCAGACAATGGCCCAGACCTTAACCGGATCTGTTTGCTAGCTCGAGTGGCAAGCTGTGTGCAGCTGCTGCATTTTGAGCAGCCTGCTGGCTATTTCTGTCCCTCTCACCTTGAGTTCGGTGGCTCCGGCTTGGGCAGCCTCTTCTGCCTCCAGCACTGTGCAGCAGTGCTGTTAGAATGCCTCCAACTCATTTTTCTCCAAATCTTCCCTTTCTGTGATCTTATATTGCCTTCTCAGGAGTGACACGAGCAGCCAAAACACACCCCTCTAACTCCCCTTTGTTTTCTCACCATGTGGGTCTAGGTGCTTGGACAAGTCTACTGGTTTGTGTGGTCTACCAGCATGCTTTCCAAGTTCCTAAACATCCGGTACCGCACGGATGGCAGTCTCTTCAATCTGAGGCGCCTGCAAGCTCACACCAAGACACAAGAGAAACTTGTCCGTGAACTACTCTTTGCAGATGATGCCGCTTTAGTTGCCCATTCAGAGCCAGCTCTTCAGCGCTTGACGTCCTGCTTTGCGGAAACTGCCAAAATGTTTGGCCTGGAAGTCAGCCTGAAGAAAACTGAGGTCCTCCATCAGCCAGCTCCCCACCATGACTACCAGCCCCCCCACATCTCCATCGGGCACACAAAACTCAAAACGGTCAACCAGTTTACCTATCTCGGCTGCACCATTTCATCAGATGCAAGGATCGACAATGAGATAGACAACAGACTCGCCAAGGCAAATAGCGCCTTTGGAAGACTACACAAAAGAGTCTGGAAAAACAACCAACTGAAAAACCTCACAAAGATAAGCGTATACAGAGCCGTTGTCATACCCACACTCCTGTTCGGCTCCGAATCATGGGTCCTCTACCGGCACCACCTACGGCTCCTAGAACGCTTCCACCAGTGTTGTCTCCGCTCCATCCTCAACATCCATTGGAGCGCTCACACCCCTAACGTCGAGGTACTCGAGATGGCAGAGGTCGACAGCATCGAGTCCACGCTGCTGAAGATCCAGCTGCGCTGGATGGGTCACGTCTCCAGAATGGAGGACCATCGCCTTCCCAAGATCGTATTATATGGCGAGCTCTCCACTGGCCACCGTGACAGAGGTGCACCAAAGAAAAGGTACAAGGACTGCCTAAAGAAATCTCTTGGTGCCTGCCACATTGACCACCGCCAGTGGGCTGATAACGCCTCAAACCGTGCATCTTGGCGCCTCACAGTTTGGCGGGCAGCAGCCTCCTTTGAAGAAGACCGCAGAGCCCACCTCACTGACAAAAGGCAAAGGAGGAAAAACCCAACACCCAACCCCAACCAACCAATTTTCCCTTGCAACCGCTGCAATCGTGTCTGCCTGTCCCGCATCGGACTGGTCAGCCACAAACGAGCCTGCAGCTGACGTGGACTTTTTACCCCCTCCATAAATCTTCGTCCGCGAAGCCAAGCCAAAGAAACCCTGCACTATTGTCATTCCACACAGGGATCCTATCCTCACTGCCTGCATTATTTTTCCTGCCCCACATGTTCACAGTACCAATTGTTGTGTGGGTAAAACCAGTTTGATGGGTCCCAATGGTAATGATTCTGAATGTGGATAATTGAACAGTAGTTTATATTTGCATGTTTTGGGGAATCCCACTAGGGTTAAAAGACACATACATACATACACTTGCTGGATTAAACAGTACACTCACAACCACTTGTGGGTAAAAAGCTTTACAACAGTGGCTTTTAACCTTTTTCTTTCCACTCACATACCTCTTTAAGTATTCCCTATGCCATCGGTGCTCTGTAATTAGTAAGGAATTGCTTAAGGTGGTATGTGAGTGGGAATGGAAGGTTGAGACTGCTCTAGACCCAAGTGTTACTGAAATATTTTGTTTGATAAAAATTGTCATTGGCCCATTTCCTTTGGAGTTATGAAACCATGCACAAAATGAGTCAATTAGGTACGATTAAAACAGTGGTTTTCAAACTTTTTCTTTCCACGCACATGTTACTTTAAGCAATCCCTTACAAATCACAGAGCACCTATAGCATAGGGAATGCTTAAAATGGTCTGTGAGTGGAAAGAAAAAGGCTGAGAACCACAGCTTTACAATCAGGTTACAACATGCAATATTCCTAACCTCTTGATATCTCTGCAGGCATGGCTCTTATCTAACTAAACCAGGAACACTCGACGCACAATACTAGAACTCCCAACCTTTTGTCTGCGCACACCTTAGAACAATTGCCTGTGGTTCCCAATCTGGAATGGAGCTCGAGTTCGTTCCAGAAAAGAAAGAGTGCGATGGCTCACGTGTGGTGGGCTTTATATTACCATCAGCTAGAGAGTCTGGACCAGGCATCAGTGAGGCAATTAAAAGGGCCAATGACAAGGTGCGTGCTGACCTGCGGGAAAGGCTTGACCTTGATTGATAGGTGAGGTGACTTCAGATCAGGTTCCAGATGTTGAGTTCATATCCCCTCTGCATTTCTACTAGATTCCAGATGGACGGGGTCACGTGACCTTCCATAATCCATACTACATGGGGTTGTTGGATGGAGTGAGAGAACCTGAGTGGATCAAGAGAAAGAAAGAAATATATTGGGTGGAGTTTATTTGAAGTTTGAAAATTCAGTGTTCATACCATTGGGTCACAGACAATCAAGGCTGAACATGAGTCTCACCTCACCATTTCGGTGGAGAAGGCAGAGGACAGACAAGTCCATGTGGTATTGGAAGAGAAATTGGAAAGGCATGTGATTGGGATCTTGAGATGGCATTTATGGACATTCAGCAAACAAGTCACCTAGTCTGCTTGATCTCACTAATGTGAACGAAACCAGGTCATAACCTCTGAATTCAATAGACATAGTTGGAGGAGATGAACAAAATATATTCGCTAAAATTACTGGAGAAGTTGAGGTAAACAGGAAAATCTGCAGATGCTGGGGTTGAGTGCAGTACATAAAAATACAGAAGAAACTCAGCAAGTCATGCAGCATCTTCAGAAAGTGAAAGCCAGTCAATGTTTTTGGCCTGAGCCTTTCATCAGAACTGTGAAAAATCAGGAAGACACCTGAGTAAAAAGGTTAGAGGGGGAGGGGAAGGGGGAAGAGAAGGCGCAGGAAGACAAGCGAATGGGTAGGATGTAAAAGGCATTTACATGTGGAGGGGGGTTAGAAAAGAAGGAAGCTGAGAAATTATAGGGTGAGAGGGCAGAGGGCTAACAAGAATAGCTCTCTAACAGGAGAAGGAATGTGATAAGGTTAGGGTTAGGAGCTGGAGTTAGGCAGACTGAGAGATGACAGATAGAGAAAGACCAGGGAAGGGTGTAATGGAAAGTGGAGAAGTTGATATTGATGCCCTCTGATTGGAGACCACCAAGACTGAATATAAAGTGTTGTTCTTCCAATTTGAAGATGGCCTCAACTTGTCAACCTATTAGGCCATGGACAGATATGTCGACATGTCAGTCTGGCAGTGTGGTGTGTAAATGAAGTGGTCGGCCAATGGGATATCCTTGTTGTTGCAGCACACGGAACAAAGGTGGTCAGTGCAGTGATCCATTCTCCTTGATGTAGGGGAAGCAACATGTGAAGTGAAGTGTTGATTCACTTGGAATGACTGTTTTAGTCCCCAAATTGTGGTGTGGGAAGTTTGTGAGGCGCAAATCTGCTAAATACTAAGGGTATAATTTGTATCCCAGATTTTTTGAAAGAATTAGAGCTTGTGAACAATTCAATTAACATCTTCTTGAAGTCAAGGTTGAATGGTACCAGTGTGATCGCACTATATAAGAAAGGAAGCAAAGTGTAGAAAAGGAAGAACTAGCCATCTGGTAGCCTAATACCGCCTAATACAGCCTAATACAGCCTAATACAGCCTAATACAGCCTAATACAGCCTAATACAGCCTAATACAGCCTAATACAGCCTAATACAGCCTAATACCGCCTAATACTGCCTAATACAGCCTAATACAGCCTAATACAGCCTAATACAGCCTAATACAGCCTAATACAGCAGTAAAGAAATGCTGAAATGTACAATGATGCAATAACAATTACGACAGAGCATCTTGAAAAGAATTATGAATAAACAAAGGCAACAGGAAAGAATATTAGAAAAATATGAAAGGAAAATCATGTTTGGCTAAACTACAAGACTCCATTGACAATATGACAAGTAGAATATATAAGGGACGTTATATTTCGACTTCAGATTTTTTAAATTTACAACACAGTCAAAGCCAATTCATGGAACATAGAACAATAGTGCACAGTACAGGCCCTTTGGCCCTTGATGTTGTGTTGACCCATATATTCCTTAAAATAAGTACAAAACCTACCATTCCCTGAAATCCTCTATTTTTCTTGCATCCATGTGCCTGTCTAAGAGTCTCTTAAATGCCCCTATTGTTTCAGCCTCCACCACCATCCATGGCAAGCCATTTCAGGCACCCACAACTCTGTAGAAAAACTTACCTCTGATGTCTCCCTTAAACTTCCCTCCCTTCACTTTGTACTCCTATCCTCTGGTGTTTTCCTATTAATTCTAGCCATTTAAACCCATGCCACCCAATTACACTCAATTAACTGACAACCCCATACTTTTTGGGAAGAAACCAGAGTACCCATAGAAACCCACGCAGACATAGGGAGAATGTGCAAACTCCTTACAGACCACGCCGGATTCAAACCCTGGGCGTTGACACTGTAATGGCATTGCCCTAACTGCTATGCAAACCATGCCTAACAACTATTTCCAGCAGGTCTTGAGATGATTTCTGACAAGAGATTGGTCAAGAAGCTCAAAGCACATTGTGGGGTAATATGCTGATATGGATTGAGAATTGCTCATTGGACAAAAATCAAAGTGGGGTTAAATGGATCGTTTTCAAATTGATAATATTTGATGAGATTAATGATAGGATCGATGTTAGGTCCCAAATATTTGTAGTCTAAGTTAATGATTTTACTTAGAGGACAATTGTTCAATTTCCAAGTGTATTGATGATACAAGGTCAGGAGGAATTGCATGTATGAAGGAGATGAGGGACAGCACAGTTAGTGTAGCAGTCAGTGCAATATTATTACAGCACCGTCCTCTGTAAGGAGTTTATGCATTCTACCTATGTCAATGTGGGTTTCCTTCAGTTGGTTCAGTATCGTCCCATAGTCATGTGGGGTTGATGTGTTAATTGGTCACTTGAGCATATTTGGATAACGTGGGCTCATGGATTGGAAGAGTCTGTTACCGTGCTGTATCTTAACATTATTATATTAAATGAATAAAAATGGGCCTCGCGGGATATGCAGTTTGAGAGAATGGGCAGGACATGGCAAATGGAATGAAGACTTGGAAAGAACATGGAGCTAGCCACTGATACAAAAAAAAACAATCCACAGTCATTTTGTTTTAAATAATGAAAAATTAAGTCATATTAACTTGCAAATGGGGTGGCAAGGTGATTGTAGTAATTAGTGCAATGCTGTTACAGCATTGGGACCTGGGTTCGAATCTCGCACTCTCTGTAAGGAGTTTGTACACTCTCAGTGCCTGCGTGTGCTTTTCATGGGAGCTGCAGTTTTCTCTCACCCTTCAAAACATACTGGGGGTGTAGATCAATCAGGTGTAAATGGACAGCATGCGCTCATGCGCTGAAGTGGCCTGCTACCCTGCTGTATGATTTTTTTTAATGAATCAAGGGAAAAGGCGATAGTTTGAAAAAAATAGAAAAGAGGTTGAAGATTAATCGTGACATTAATGTATGATGGAAATGTAGAAAGCGAAGAACTCTTCTGTATGTTGTTTTTTCCCCAACTGCAATGAGAATCCATGCAATCACATGGGTTACTTCTGGGATTCAATGAGGTGGCAACTGAACTACATCATAACTCTACACACCTGCTTTAAAGATCACCACTGACTCACAATCTGTTTGTATATTTAATATAAATGGTGGTCTTGTGCTATGTTGATCAGAGTGGAAAGCAGTACTGAGAGAAAGGTATAGGCCATCATGTAAAGGGGTCAAATGTGATTTTTGCAGGATCAAAGTGGAATCAATGATCCTCCTTTTATGTAACTCCTGAGTATTCATTTTAGATATTGATTTAACCCATTTCAGCACCAGGAACCAACGGAAAAATTATTAATTTGTAAATCACAACAGTATTGAGATCCTATTGATATAACTGGGCCCCAAATTATATCTAGTAATGAGGTTAAGTTATTTTATTTCTGGTGCATAATGACTCATTTTCAATCCCTCACTGAAGAGGTATTCTACTGGATAAGTAAAGACTCAAAATCATGTGATCAAACCATAAAAGCAATGATAAAAATGAAACACAAAGTCTGAAAAAATAATGCGATGGAATGTTTATTATTTAAGTAATTAAAATGCATATATTGTGCTGCATTTTCAAAAATAGTGGTCGATTTTTAAAGAAAATAGCTAAATGAATCTGTCAATATAACAGAAGAAAAAGCCATCAGGGTAATTCAAAACTGCAATTTTTTTTCCTGTGAATACATAATTCCAAATATGAAATGTTTCTGCTATTGCCATCAAGAATGTTGATTTATATATGCTTCAATCATGAAGGGTGCATATCACTAATAAACCTGCTATTTGAAAATTCTCATGACTGGCAAATGTAGCAATTAAGTTGAGTTGCACATTTGAAAGACAAAATCCTAATTTAAAAATGACACAGAAAACTTCTTCAATGAAAAGGTCAGCAACATATCAGTTTTGTCAAGCTTCCATTAGCAGGTTCTAATGTGCTAATAGGGATCTCTGCAGCATCTCCCTTGTTCTGTTACACTTGCACCTACATTCTCTCTGCAGAAAAAAAGAGTACAAGACAAGGTCCTCTTACTAAGGTTGAGAAGGCTAATCCTTTTCCCTGACAAAATCCTTGTTCAAATAATGACATAATTCATTTATGACCATAACTTTCTTTTTTTTGTATAATATTTCCTTCACTAAGTTCTGATTTCCTTTGTGCTTTGAGGCAGTGACCACAACTAACCCAAGAATGTGATCACAGGAACAATAGGAAATAAAAAGTGAATATAATTGTACTAACATGTATTGAAACCACATAAGAAATGAGAAGTCAATTCTGCTGATATTACAATATTTCTTCTTTGGCTTGGCTTCGCGGACGAAGATTTATGGAGGGGGTAAAAAGTCCACGTCAGCTGCAGGCTCGTTTGTGGCTGACAAGTCCGATGCGGGACAGGCAGACACGATTGCAGCGGTTGCAGGGGAAAATTGGTTGGTTGGGGTTGGGTGTTGGGTTTTTCCTCCTTTGCCTTTTGTCAGTGAGGTGGGCTCTGCGGTCTTCTTCAAAGGAGGTTGCTGCCCGCCAAACTGTGAGGCGCCAAGATGCACGGTTTGAGGCGTTATCAGCCCACCGGCGGTGGTCAATGTGGCAGGCACCAAGAGATTTCTTTAGGCAGTCCTTGTACCTTTTCTTTGGTGCACCTCTGTCACGGTGGCCAGTGGAGAGCTCGCCATATAACACGATCTTGGGAAGGCGATGGTCCTCCATTCTGGAGACGTGACCCATCCAGCGCAGCTGGATCTTCAGCAGCGTGGACTCGATGCTGTCGACCTCTGCCATCTCGAGTACTTCGACGTTAGGGATGTAAGCGCTCCAATGGATGTTGAGGATGGAGCGGAGACAACGCTGGTGGAAGCGTTCTAGGAGCCGTAGGTGGTGCCGGTAGAGGACCCATGATTCGGAGCCGAACAGGAGTGTGGGTATGACAACGGCTCTGTATACGCTTATCTTTGTGAGGTTTTTCAGTTGGTTGTTTTTCCAGACTCTTTTGTGTAGTCTTCCAAAGGCGCTATTTGCCTTGGCGAGTCTGTTGTCTATCTCATTGTCGATCCTTGCATCTGATGAAATGGTGCAGCCGAGATAGGTAAACTGGTTGACCGTTTTGAGTTTTGTGTGCCCGATGGAGATGTGGGGGGGCTGGTAATCATGGTGGGGAGCTGGCTGATGGAGGACCTCAGTTTTCTTCAGGCTGACTTCCAGGCCAAACATTTTGGATGTTTCCGCAAAGCAGGACGTCAAGCGCTGAAGAGCTGGCTCTGAATGGGCAACTAAAGCGGCATCGTCTGCAAAGAGTAGTTCACGGACAAGTTTCTCTTGTGTCTTGGTGTGAGCTTGCAGGCGCCTCAGATTGAAGAGACTGCCATCCGTGCGGTACCGGATGTAAACAGCGTCTTCATTGTTGGGGTCTTTCATGGCTTGGTTCAGCATATTTAATCAAAGTACAAACACCTAACATTGAAGTAATGATGCTGTCAGATAAGTTTTAGTAATTTCAAATTTACCTTAAAATTAATTATTCAATTAGATGTATTTTCATTGCAGAGTCCTTGAACTGCTTTGTTTACACCTATCACACTGCCTGGGGCCATACATAATTATACTGGGAAAGTGGGATGCTAGCTATTACAAGCTGAAATTTGTACTCACTCACAGCACTTCTGTTGTTGCCATGAATGCTGTATTCATTTGAGCCCAGAGAACTGAATGCTCACAAACAAAGGTTTGCTTGAATTACTAAAGTCGGAAATAAAACCTGGAAATAAAGGTACAGAAATTGACTTTGCTTCGGTTACAGGAATTAAGTTTCCACAAAATCCAGAACTATTTTTATTGGGGAATATTGTTAGGACAAGACCGAAATTGAAATTATCTAAACACCAAACAAAATTTGTCATAATAGCATTAGCAGTGGCAAGAAAATTTATAGCCGTTACTTAGAAATCTGATTCACATTTAGGTATGGCACCATTGAATGCAGAAATGTACAGTTGTGTTCTCCTTGAGAAGATTACTTATCTGAAATCTGATATATTTTTGCAAACTTGGTGGCCATATTTACAAATTTCAGGAATAAATTAGTAGACATCTTCCTAATCCTAGGGACTTGCTTTTTCTTCTCCGAAGAATTAAATATAATTAAATATGTTGAGATCCGTGTGGTGAGTGACACTTTCTTGGATCCTTTCTATTTTCCTTGCTTTTCTTTCTTCCTTTCCTTTCCTTTTTTTCCATTCTTGTCTTTTTCTTTTCTTTTTTACTGCCTTGGGGTTTCTAGGACAGGAGGGATTTGGGGGGAGCGGAGGATTTAAACATCATGAGGTGTATAATGGATTTATTTTTTTCTATTTGTATCTTTTCAATTTTGTGACTGACTACATGTATGGACAAAAATTTTAAATAAAATATTCCAAAAAAAATGGACAGGTCCCATGGTAAAATGAACAAATTTACACAGATTTTATTGGTAGGTTTTGACCTGTTCAATTCCATTAATTTGTGAAAGATGCAAAACTCCTGAGGAAAAACATAATAACTGAAGCAGAGTCCTCAACATCTCAAATGTTAATACTTAAAGTGGCTGTTGGAGTCAAAAACTAAAAGCAATTAGTTTAAAAACTGTTAGTCATAGAATGTAAACAAGTAGCTGTGCTTCCACGACCTACATACAATGTGTAGAGTCCACTTGGAAAAATTATGTTTTAAAATAAATGGTTGGTGAATTTTAAAGATTTTTAAACAGAAATTTATCCAACTACCAAAGTGAAACACTTTTATTGTCCTCCTCTGCCTTTTAATGGAGTTTCCTATATAAAATTGAACATAGAAAGAAATCATGTGTGTAAAATGCTACAGAATTTATTCTGTGCAGAATGTAGAAAGGAATGGAGCCTCCAATGGGAGTTAAAACCATTTTTCGTGTAATTTCCAATGGGAGAACTGGGGGAAGCTGGAATAAAGATGTAATTGTTTTGTAAATATGAATATGGCAATTCATAGGGTGTCTATTCTGTAGAAGATGATTGATACTGAGGTAGACTTTCATTGGACCCATTATAGCCCTTCACAAGTCATTCTGAATGGAGGGTGCAAATGAGCTGTTCCTCAATAACATCATGACTAAACAGCAATTAAAAAAAATTAATTTTGAGATAGAGCATGGTTACAGGCCCTTCTGGTTCGTGACCCTGTGTCACCCAAATAAACCCATGTGACAATTAACCTTCTAACCCCATACATCTTTGCAACAAGGGAGGAAGCTAGGCACCCAAAGGAAACCCATGTGGACAGAGGGAGAAGGTGCAAACTATTTAAAGACAGTGGCAGATTTAAACTCAGGTTGCTGCCGCTGTAATAGTACTGTGCCAACTCTAACACTAACCGTGCGCCCAATATAAAAATACTATACGTAAATTACATGTATCCTAGGACAAACCTTTACTCCTTATGGCTACCATTCCTGAGGATCCTATAAACTCAAGAGCTTAAAAGAAGTGGTCATGCTGCTTTTAGATTAGAGGGCTGTGTAGACGATGCCGCTTTAGTTGCCCATTCAGAGCCAGCTCTTCAGCGCTTGACGTCCTGCTTTGCGGAAACTGCCAAAGTGTTTGGCCTGGAAGTCAGCCTGAAGAAAACTGAGGTCCTCCATCAGCCAGCTCCCCACCATGACTACCAGCCCCCCCACATCTCCATCGGGCACACAAAACTCAAAACGGTCAACCAGTTTACCTATCTCGGCTGCACCATATCATCAGATGCAAGGATCGACAATGAGATAGACAACAGACTCGCCAAGGCAAATAGCACCTTTGGAAGACTACACAAAAGAGTCTGGAAAAACAACCAACTGAAAAACCTCACAAAGATAAGCGTATACAGAGCCGTTGTCATACCCACACTCCTGTTCGGCTCCGAATTATGGGTCCTCTACCGGCATCACCTACGGCTCCTAGAACGCTTCCACCAGCGTTGTCTCCGCTCCATCCTCAACATCCATTGGAGCGCTTTCATCCCTAACGTCGAAGTACTTGAGATGGCAGAGGTCGACAGCATCGAGTCCACGCTGCTGAAGATCCAGCTGCGCTGGGTGGGTCATGTCTCCAGAATGGAGGACCATCGCCTTCCCAAGATCGTGTTATATGGCGAGCTCTCCACTGGCCACCGTGACAGAGGTGCAGCAAAGAAAAGGTACAAGGACTGCCTAAAGAAATCTCTTGGTGCCTGCCACATTGACCACCGCCAGTGGGCTGATATCGCCTCAAACCGTGCATCTTGGCGCCTCACAGTTTGGCGGGCAGCAACCTCCTTTGAAGAAGACCGCAGAGCCCACCTCACTGACAAAAGGCAAAGGAGGAAAAACCCAACACCCAACCCCAACCAACCATTTTTCCCCTGCAGCCGCTGCAACCGTGTCTGCCTGTCCCGCATCGGACTTGTCAGCCACAAACAAGCCTGCAGCTGACGTGGACTTTTACCCCCTCCATAAATCTTCGTCCGCGAAGCCAAGCCAAAGAGAAAGAGTGACCTATCAGAGCAGAACCTTCCTATTTCCCTTCTCTTGCTTCTGTTGATAGCTTTCCCTGGCCCATGGATCTGCAGATTATAAAGCAATTACAAATAATGCTTAAGTTGTCAGAGGTCGAACTTGCCTTTCACACATTTTTTTTAAATAAATACATTCTGTTGTGAAAATCTGATTTTACAGCAATATCAAGTGCATTAAAATTCTGCATTGTGAGTTTGTTTTCCAATTTAAGATTGCAACTTGGATTCATACATATTGCACCAACAGGTAAGAGAGACAGAGTTGTAATTTAATATTCCACAAAAATACCTCAATGGCACCGAGCTCTGGTTACTATGAAAGATCTAAGGCCCAGAGACCTGGTCAACGTCTGATCAACTTCAAGATCTGAACCCACAGACATGTAACCATCAGTTCCATTCCCAAGATCAAAACCCAGAGATCTGTTCTCCATGAGTTCCAGTTCTGGGGTTAGTTCAGATCACCTCAGAGTCTAATCAGCCATGAATGATAATCACCACTCCAAATTGGAAGGGAGACCTAGTTAGCATAGTAGTTAATGTAATGTAATTGCAGTGCCAGCCACCTGGGTTCGAATTTGATGCATTCTCTAAGGAGTTTATACATTCTCCCCATATTGGCATGAGTTTCCTTTGAGTGTTCCAGTTTCCTTCAGTCCTTCAAAAGAGACAGGTGTTGTAGGTTAATTCGAGTAATGGGTGGTACGAACTTATGTGTTGGAAGAGCCTGTTACCATGCTGTATATCAAAATTTAAAATTTAAGTTTAATCCATAAGCACCAGCGAACACACACAATCATGAGTTTATGATGCTGGTTCATAACCTGAGGAGTCTTTTGCATATTTTTTTTTGAGTTGGTGCTATTCTCCTTCATTGTAAACATAGGAACATAGGAAGTAGGAACAGGAGTAGGCCAAAAATGGCCCATCGAGCCTGCTCCGCCATTTAATACGATCATGGCTGATCTAATTTATGACCTAACTCCACCTACCTGCCTTCTCCCCATATCCCCTAATTCCTCTATCATGTAAAGGGGTCAAATGTGATTTTTGCAGGATCAAAATGGAATCAATGATCCTCCTTTTATGTAATTTCAAAACAGTTGAAGCAATGAAGGGAGTTGACTTTCAATTGGAGGATGTAGCGGATGACATCAAGGAGCAAGGCCACAACACGTGCCATTGGTGAAAACACAAACACTGTCCTAATTGGAGATGGCAGTTGGTTCATGGTCCAAGATACCACAATGAAGGTGAGGGGAAAGCTCTAGTATTTGCATAATGGAAGTCACCCTAATTGAATTGAGATGCATCTGTGATTGCTATGATGGTTGAAATTTTTAAGGTTGAGCTCATTACATTCATGTCTGACCTGGAAATCAAAATAGCAAAAGAGCACTGGATTATGTCAAATGATAGATCTACTGTATTTTCAGATTCTGTGTGAAAAGGGAAAATCCTATCAATTGCATACCAGTCAGCCTCATTTCATGTGTGGGGAAAAGCTCAACAATTGGTCAAAGTTGAGAATGGATGGCAGGTATGTAGAATGAAATACCAGAGGACAAGGTAGAGACCAGAATGAATACTACATTTAAGAGACATTAAGAAAGATAATGGACAGGAAGGGATTTGAAGGACTCAGTCCATATATACACCGCCTTTTGTGTGAAAATCTTTATTTTTCAATCTTTTTATTGGTTTTTGAAAAATCTAATATCAGATACATAAGATATAATATTCAGGTAACAGTAAATTAAAGTACAGATAGTAAGCAATGGTAAACTCTCTGGCTTTTACCATCCAGGCATTATCGAATCCAGTTCATAACTTCATGAATACCCAGCAACTGAACCTTCCTGACTAATTTCCCATGTGGGACCTTATCAAAGGCATTACTAAAGTCCATGTAGACAGCACCCATAGCCTTTCCTTCATCAACTTTCCTGATAACCTACTCAAAAAAAACCTCTATAAGATTAGTTAAACATGACCCATCATGTACAAAGCCATGTTGACTATCCCTCATCAATTCTTGGATATCCAAATAATTGTATATCCAATCTCTTAGAACACCTTCCAATAATTTACCTACTTCACCCACCTATTGACATCAGGCTCACTGGCCTTTAATTTCCATGGTTAATTTTGGAGCATTTTTTAAACAACGGAACAATGTGAGCTACTCTCCAATCCTCCAGTACCTCATCTGTGGCTAAGGACATTTTAAATATTTCTGCCAGAGACCCTCTAATTTCTACACTAGCCTCCCTCAAGGTCCGAGGTAATATTGTGTCAGGACCTGGGGATTTATTGACCTTTATTTGCTTTAATACAGCAAGTACTTCATCCTCTTTACTCTGTAGAGGTTCCATGAACTCACTACTTGTTTTCCTTAATTCTCACAACTCTGTCTATTCCTGAATGAATATTGATGAAAATTTTTTTTTTAAGATCACCATTCATTTCTTTTAGTTACATACAAAGCTGATCACTGCTCCTCAACAGGACAATTTTGTCCCTTACTACACTTTTGCTCTTAATATACCTGTAGAAACCCTTGGGATTTTTCTTCACATTGTCTACCAAAGCTACTTCATGTCTTCTTTTGGTCTTCCTGACTTCTTTCTTGAAGTTTTTCTTGCATTTTTTAATACTTCGCAAGTACCTCATTTGCTCCCTGTTGCATATGCCTGCTATATCTCTCTCTTCTTCTGAACCAGATCCCCAATATCCCTTAAAAACAAAGATCCCCTATAACTTCTAATCTTGACATGAATCCTGACAGGAATATACAAACTGTACTCTCAAAATTTCACCTTTGAAAGTTCTCCACTTACCTTGCACATCCTTGCCTGAAAACAACTTATCCCAATCCTTTCATTCAAGATCCTTTCTCATTTCTTTATAATTGGCTTTTCTCCAATTTAGAATCTCAACCCAAGAACCCCACCTATCCTTCTCCATAATTAATGAAATTAATAGCATATGATCACTGGACCCTAAATGTTCCCCTATATATACTGTCCTGTCTTGTTCCCTAATAGGAGATCCAGTATTGCACTTTCCATAGTTGGTACCCTTATATATTGATTTAGAAAATTTTCCTGAACACATCTGAGAAACTCCAGCCATCCATCCCTTTATAGTATGGAATCCCAGTGAAAAGGTGGAAAATTAAAATCTCCTTTTATCTCAAACTTATATTTCCTGCAGCTGTCTGCAATCTCTCTACAGATTTGCTCCTCCAATACTTGTTGACTACAGGGTGTCTATAATACAACCCCATGACTGTGGTCATACCCCAGGAGTGTACTCAAGATAAAATACATATACAAAAGTGAGAAATGTAAACAGATAAAGAAATGTAGACAATCCGGCTGTGCAATACAGAAAAATATCAGTAATAAAATATGTTCAAGGTAAGAGACCTTAAATGAGTCTCTAATTCAGTTTATTGTTTCGGAGTCTGTTCATAGAGGGGTTTGCAACTGTTTCTGAACCTGATGGTATGAGTCTTGTGCCATTTTTCCTGATGCGAGCAGTGAAAACAGAGCATATCCTGGGTGGTATAGATCCTGGATGCTTTCTGGATGCTTACCCCCTCCACCATCAGACTCCTCAACAACAAACTCAATCAAGTACATATTTAAGGACTCTTACTTGTGCACTTCATTGATTTTCTTTGCTCTGCCTGCATTGCACAGTTAGTTTGTTTGCATTTGTTATTTGTTTACAGTTCCTTTAATTGCTTACATGTTCACAGAGTGCGCAGTTAAATTTTGAACTACCATCTAGTAGTAATTCTGCCGTGCTCGGAGGAAAAAGAAATCACTGAGTTGTACGCAATGTCATGCATGTGCTCTGACAAGAAATTTGAAATCTGAACTTTCAGTGTGGGAGAGGTTTTGGAACCAGGAATGAATGACCAAAAACAGAGTAAAAGGTAAATGCAGAAGCAAGATGAGTTAAAAAAGAATATTAGAAAAATATTGGAAAAGTTGTTATGACAATGTAAAAAGAAAGAAACCTCCAAAGGAAAACTTACAGTTGTAAAAAAAGAAATAACTGGGATATTAAACATGATAAATGAAGCAAAAAATGAGGGGAAACTAAATCAGGCATAATATTGTCACTGGTATCAATAAAGACAAATAACAAGGCAATTCAAGAAGACTGAAGATTTAAGACCGATATCTTAAAGCTGTATCCAAAGGGGCAATGAATTCAATCATAAAGATGTCCCAAACTCTCAAGATACTTTTTTTGAATATTTTATTTAAAATATTCAAAAGGAGACCTCAAATTTAAATGAGCTAATGAGTGGAGAGCTAATGAAACTGGAGAAGTCGAGGTTTAAGCCATCTGGTTAGAGGGTGCTCAGATGGAATATGAAGTGTTGTTACTCCAATACGTAGGTGGCCTCAGTCTGGCAGTTTCTCCTTATAACTCAAGCCTTCCAGTCCTGGTAACATCCTTGTGATATTTATATATTTTTTTGAAAAGTTTCTTTAAAGATTTTAGAAAATACAGTTGTAAAATACAAAAAAAACAAACCCATCTAAATAAAACCCCTTATACCCCCCACCTTCCACCCCACTATCCCACCCCTTATTATCCCTCCCCCCCCCTCAGAGCTTAACATACACAAAGAAAAGTATTCATAAACAAAGTGGGTTAGATTGCAATATATCAATTCACCAATCCAAACAAGAATAAAAAATTACTTAACATCCAGATTCATACATTCCAAATATGGAGTCCACATTTTCTCAAAAAAAGAATAATTATTTCACAAATTATATGTAATTTTTTCTAAACAGAAATATGATTGAATTTCGTTATGCTATCTTTGCATATTTAACTCCACATCATTTTTTCCAGGTTATGGCTATATGTTTTCTAGCCACTGCCAAACTCAATCGAATAAATGCAATCTGAAATTTATCCAAACGCTGTGTTAATGGATTCATATAACCTAATAAATTCAACCATGGATCCACACATAAATCTATTTGGAGTAAATCTCGCAAAAAACTTTATAATCTTTTCCCAAAAAGGCTTAACTTTCACACAATTTCACACAGAATGAACAGAAGTACCTATCTGATCTCCACACTGAAAACACAAATCTGAATCACTAAAACCATCACTTTAACTTTTCAGGGGTTAAATATAACTGATGGAGAAAATTATAATTAACTAGACTATAACGGACATTAACTAATTTTGTAACACGATGCAAACACAGATCTGACTATTCTTCCTCAAAGGTAGTGGATAACTCCTGTTCCCATTTATGTCTTATCCTCAATATCCCTACCTTCTTCATTTTTACCTGCAACAACGAATACATTTCTGAAATAAATCCTTTCTTTCCTTTATCCATAAGTAACATTTCAAACTTCGATTGCATTGGCAGTATCATTTCCTGACCAAAACAATTCATTAAAAAATCGCATACTTGATAGTAGGCAAACAATGTATTCTGTAATATGCCAAATTTCTCTCTAAGCCTATCAAATGAAAGAAATGAACCTGCCTCAAAACAATCCTCAATTAATACCAAACCTTTTGAGTCCCATTCTTTCAAATAAGGATTATGCATAGAAAAGGGAATTAACTGATTCTGATATAATGGAGTTTTAATTGAACATACATCCTTCAAACCTATAGATTGATTCCACTTACTCCATACTTTAAACAAATGACTCAATATGGATAACTTATTTGCTTATAAAAGCAAAAAATTCCATTTATATATAAAATTATGTATTGATCTTTCTGATATCTGATCCATTTCCATATAAGCCCACATCGATGGTTGTTCAGTATCAAACAGTCTACTAATAAATTTCAACTGCGCTGCCTGATAATAATTTTGAAACTGTGGTAACTGAAGGTCTCCCAAATCATATGTCCACGTCAATTTTTGCATCGATACTCGAGATAATTTAACTTTCCACAAAAAAGATTTAATTTTTTAAATTTAATTCTTAAAAAAAATTCCCCGGTATAGAACATGGAATTGATTGGAACAAGTACTGAATACGAGGATATATATTTATTTTGATAAAATTAACCCGACCAATCAATTGATTGGTGATATTTATTTTTAATGCACAATTTCCAAACTCTCAAGATTCTTGAATAGAGGCAGTAGATTGGAAAGAACCCTTCCGCTCAATTCACATATGGCAATGATATTGTCCCTCCAAGTTAGTCCCCTTTGCCTGCATTTATCTTACTGTGGTAATCCACTGTTACATCATGATTGGCTGCTATTGACTAGACATGCCTATCAAGACCAATCTTATTTATAGCCCCTTGCAGGCTACTCCTTTTGTTTTGCTCTGATCAGTCAAGGAAGTAGATGGTTGTTTGATAATATTCCAGTCTTTAGCTATTAAAGCCTGATTGTTTCACGACCCAGCCTATTGTGCATTATTGATGGTACATCAATTTTAATAGCTACAATTTTCAAAGGAGCATGGAACAGTACCTAAAGCCAGATAAAATTGATATCGTCCTCGAATTGCCAGATGCCCCGAACACCTTCAAGCTGTGGCTATAATGCTTCAAAAGCTTTTTGGCGGCAGCCGCAGACGCCATCACCATGGACACAAATTGGCTGAGACTACTCCTCTTGTAGGTCAGGCACCAGGTTTTCCTTTGGATTGGTGACACCAGCTAATAGCAGCAGTGAAGAAGATCCTCAAGCCCCAGTATCACCAGAAGGTTAATGAGATCTATGCCAGGCATCTCCTGGCCACCAGAAAACAATGTCCTGGTGAGGCTAGTGCTGAGTTCCTATGGGCCCTCTGGATCCTTTGCAGAGGCTGCGGCTGTAAGCCTGTGTCCACCACCCAGAGTGCCGAGGGCCTCATTAGAGACATCTACGTTGCCGGCTTCTGCTCCATGTACATACGCCAGCGATTACTGGAACAAAAGGTATTTGATTTGACAAGGGCACAAAATTTACAGAGACACTGGAGGTGACCATCCAGAACTCCAATGACTACTCGGCCACTTGGTTGCCATGGGTGTTGCCACCCTGGAAAAGGGCATCATCCTACCACACGAGTGACTTGTCCAATACACTGAACCACTACTCTAATGTCACAACCTCAACCACTGTTGTGGGAAATCTCTCGAAATGTTATTTCTGCAAACAGGGCATGCACCCTAGGAAGTGCTGCCAGCCAAGGATGCACGATGCTCCCAATGCCGGGAAAAGGGGTATTATGCTAAAGTTTGCCAATCTAACCACCCTGAGATCCAGTAGTGCTGTATTCAGCAATTCACTACCCCGGGTGTCGCAATCGGTGCCATCTTTCCTGCACTCCAGCAATGCCATGTGCAAATTATGGGAAACACTATTTTGGATTCTGTGCCAAATCCCACACCATAAGGGGTTGAGGCTGGACATCTTGGGGCCAAGGGTGGCCAATTTGGGAATGGGTGCACCCAACAGACAGAAAACTGCATCCATACTGGTATGCATCATACTGAACCAGGAGGCACCACACAAACTCGCCAGCTCCATGATGGATGTCCAGGTAAACAGGCACATTATCAAATGTTTATTCGATAGCGGGAATAGCGAAAGTTTTATCCATCACGATACTGCTACAACTCTGTCCCTTAATGTATTGCTTGGCAAACACAGAATATTTCTCATGTCCAAGTCATACTCCATGACCATCCATGAGTCCTGCGTAGTCACCCTGACTGTTTGAGGCGTAGTGTACAAACATTTCAGACCGCTTGTTATTCCTCGGTTCTGTGGCAACCGAAGAAAGTCACCTTGCAATTCGATGGGCTCTTGCCCCCCACCCCCCATCTCTGTCTGCCATGAGCAGTTCTTGGATGACCTCCAGCAGATGATGTGCAGGTCATACGCTGCCCCCCCACTGCACTATTCAGCAACCTCACTCTTGATTACAAGCCAGTGGCCACCAGGAATAAATGCTACTGTGCTACTGACAGGGCGCTTATCAAGTTGGAGATCCAGCGGTTATTGGATGAGGGCATCATCGAGGCCAATAATAGTTTTTGGAAGGCCCAGATTGTCATGGTCAGGAACGGGGAAAAGAATAGGATGGTCATTGACTATCAGACAGTATGCACAGCTCGATGCATACCTCCTTCCTCGTATATCCAATATGGTCATCCAGATCGCATAGTATCAGGTGTTTTCCATGATCGACTTGAAATTGGCCAACTCCCAATCTGTCCAGAGGACCACCAATATACAGCATTTGAGGCAGAAGGCTATCTCTATCACTTTCTCTTGGTCCCTCTCGATGTCACTAATGTGGTCTCCATTTTACAACAGGAAATGGTCCACATGCTGGATCGCTACAATCTACAAGCCACTTTCCCCTACCTAGATATATTAGATTTTGCTCCTCCATTTACAGGTGCCCTTGATTTGGTAATACATGAGGCCATGAACAGAAATACAGCACAGGAGTGGGGCACAGAATTGAAATTATTGCCATTGGAAGATCCCTGTCAATGATGTGGGCATAGCAAAGGTGCTCAGCGAAGCGATGAAGTAGAAGACTTCCGCAGATTCACGTGAAGATTGAATGATGGTGAAGGAGGAGGAGGTGTGGGCACAAGTGTGACACTTCCTGCAGTCAGAGGGGAAGATGCCCAGAGATGATTTGATGAGAGAGTCCCGACGAAAGGTGGAGAGGACAGGTGGTCGGCTCCTGTTGTAGATGACAGAAATGACAGAGATGCAAAGGCTGGTGGCATAGTCGCTGAGGACAAGGGGAATCCTGTTTTTGTTGCATCTCGGAGCAGAGGGAGCCAGGGCAAATGTGTGGGAATTAGTGTAACAGCAACCTGTTGAGTTTCTCCAGTATTGTGTTTTTACTTCAACCACTCTACATCTGCATGCTTTTATGTTTTATTCAAATGGTCTGCCTGCTCATTCTTTCATTCTCCCCAGCCTTTTAATTCATGAGCCTGTCTGCTATTTATTTGAAGAAAGCTCAGGGCCAAAATAGGATATATATTTTTACCTCTTATAGATGCTGCAAAGATCTGCTGAGTTCCTTCTTCAATACCCTGTCTATCAGTGCTGTCACTTTAAAATACATCAGTTAGACTGACAACATTGGTTGGGAAGATTTTGGAATGCATCATGACGTATGATGTAACAAGATGTTGAGTAAAAATTTAATGCTGTCAAACAAGCAGAGCCAATTTTTTTCTGCAAGGGTAAACAAATTGACAAACGTTATAGACTATTTTATGGAGGTAATAAGCTAGATAAGGTAAATGAGAATGAGTGAATTAAATGTATCTGGATTTTCAAAATGTATTTTATCAAATTCTACAGATAAGTTTCTTGTATAGTTATGGTTTCTGGATAATACCTTACCATGGATAAAGGTTTGGTTAGTGTATCTCAACCTTTTTCTTTTCACTCCCATACCACTTTATGTATTCCCGATGCTATTGGTGCCCTGTGATTAGTAAGGGATTGCTTAAGGTGGTATGTGGGTGGAAAGAAGAAGTTTGAAAACCACTGTTTTAATTATACCTAATTGACTTATCATAATGGTTTCATAACTCCAAAGAAAATGGGCCAATGCCAATTTTTATCAAGGAAAAATATTTCAGTAACAATTGGGTCTAGACCAGTGATTCTCAATTTTCCATTTGCTCTCACGTACCACCTTAAGCAATCCCTTACTAATCACAGAGCACTGATGGCATAGGGATTACTAAAAGTGGTATGTGAGTGGAAAGAAAAAGGTTGAGAACCACTGGGTTAAAGGATAGAAAAAGAATAGTAGATAATAAAATAACAAATGAAGGTAATGAAAAGTTAGAACTGAAGTAAAAATGAGTCTCATATTGGTTTCTATACCTTTGAGAGCTATGTATACTTTATGATAGCATATTCTATGCATTGTACTACCGGGCACTACTGTTCAGGGGTGCTGACAATATTTAATGAAGTTTAGGTCATATATAATTTTATTCTTGTTATTTGAGTGACTGAAGACATTTATAAAATATCCAATGGACACAACAATAATATATTCAAGTCTGATGATGAGTTAAAGTCTCTCATGAAAATACTATTCATCTGTGAAACAAATAGACAAGAAGGTGGGAGTCCAAATATAATTCAGAGAAATGAACTTTTGCATACTTGGAGGATGATTTGAAAAAAATACTTTTATTTTAATGGGCAGAAGTTTTCCACTGAAGGTATTTGATGGATCTCCTTGGTGCCCTGATCTATAAGACCCAGAATGTAGAATTAACAAAATTAGCAATCAAGAGAGCAAGTGATGCATTGGCCTTTGTTGCGAAGTGATTGGAATACAAATGAAATAAAGTCTTGCAAATATTGTTTAAGTCTTTTACAAGGTCCCATTTTTAGTAATCTGTGATGTTTTGGCCTTCATACCTTGGAATCTAGTGAGCATATTTTCTAAATTTATTGACAGTAAGTTGGGTGAGGCCATCCTTTATTCTTGCGAAGATGCTGTACACATGATTAGTAGTGCAAGCACAGAAATTAGGTCACATGCACAAAGTGGATCATTTCACATAACCCGTCAACTCAGCTAAATTATACATAGTTTGTGTAAATATAGCGAATTACATTAAAATTGGCTTTGAGCAATACTTTTTAATTTACACAAATTAATTGCTGTGAACCATTCTCAGGGACTTTTTTTCCCAAACCATTTTTCTTTTAAAACTATTCTACAGTGTTTGTTGAATCTCCCAGCATGTGATTTTCTAATTTCATGATATCTAATAACTAGAACTGCATCCTTCTGGGACTGAGGAAAATAAATATTCTTTGGATCTTGGCATAATCCATACAAGAATGAATTTGTAATGGGCTGAACACCAGGTGTGGGAAATGCATCTTTTCATTCCAGCATTCGTGGAACTGATGATTGAATAAGCCTTGTGGAGATAATGTCCAGCCTTCACTTAGAGGACACATTCCATTTTGTTGTGTGGCATCAGAGTCAAGGAAGGAACTTATTTGGCAGCTCAAAAATAGGAAATTGTCGAGGCAGTGAAATCAGTAGCTGAAAGGTTCACTATTGAAATCAGTAACCTAATGGCTTGGCATATCCTTCACTCCACCAAGGCTGTTAAGCCAAAGGATGAACCCTGACTCAACAAGGAATGCAAAAGATTTGTCAAGAGCATAAAAATGTAGAACAGTACAGCACAGAGCAGACCATTTGGCTCATGTATCTGTGCTGAACAAGATGACCAAACTGAACTAACACTCTGCTGTTTGCACCTGATAGATATCCCTTCATATTCATGTGTCTATTTGTAAGACTCTCAAATGCTCCCATTATATAGGTTTCCAAGGCTACTCCTAGCATTCAGGCACTCGCCACTCAATGTAAATGTTTGCCCTGAACATCTCCACAGCATCAGTCACACTTCGACATAATGATATGCCATTTTATTGACAATGCAACTCAGAATTATGTACATACTAGGGAAAAAAACTAGAACAGCATGTCATGGAGTTAAATGATCTCAGAACCATAGGTCAAAACTCTTTACTCCTCTGATATCAAGTTATAAATAGTGGTGAAAAATAAACCAGCTGATGGGGAAAAAAAGGCTCCAAAATGGTGGTGTTCAAATCATGTACAGCCAGAAGAACTACATAGCAGATTTCAAATTTCACATTTATGGTCAGAGTACATACATGACATAACATACAACCCTGAGATTCCTTTTTCCATTGAGGGCAGGCAGAATTACCACTTACTGGTAATCCAAAAAAAATTGAACACAACGTACCATGTAAACAAATAAAGAAATTCAAGCAACTGGCTGAGCAATATAGAGAGGAATTTAAAAAAAAACAAACAATAAACTGCACAAGTAAGAGTCCTTAAATGAGTCCCTGATTGAGTTTATTGTTGAGGAGTCTGATGGTTGAGGGGTAGCAGCTGATCCTAAACCTGGTGGTGTGAGTCTTCTGGAACCAAAACCTCTTTCTTGACAGTAGCAGTGACGTAAGTGTGCCTGCTGCATGGTGAGGACACTTGATGATTGCTGCAGCTCTCCGATGGCACCGTTCCAAGTTGATGCTCTCGATAGTGGGAAGAGGCTTGCCTGTGATGTTCTGGGTTGTGTCCACTACCTTTGGCAGGGCTTTACACTTGGGGGTATTGGTGTCACCAATACAGCTGTGATGCAGCTGGTCAGTACACTTTCCTCCACACGATAAATTTGCCAAGGTTTCTGATGTCATAACAAACTTCTGCAAACTCCAGAGAAAGCACAGGTGCTCAAGTGGTTTCTTCACAATGCCATTACCAGATTATCTTCAGGAAAAATCCTCTGAGATAGTGACTCCAAAGAACTTAAAATTTGTCACCCTCTGCACCTCTGAAACCCCAATGATCAGTGGATAATACACATCTGGTTTTCCCTTCCTGAAGTCAACAATCATTTCCTCGGTTTTGGTGACATTGAGTGGGTGGTTGTTGTTGGTACATGATTCATGATTCACCTCTTTAAATGCAATCCAATACCATGGCATTGTCAGCAAATTTGTAGATGGCGTTGTTGGCATACTGAGCCACACAGTTATAGGTGTAAAGTGAGAAGAGCAGGGAGATTTTGAGGGTGGTGGGGGAGGTGATGTTCTTACCAATCTTCACTGATTGTGGTCTGTAGGTGAGTAAATCCAAGATCCAATTACACAGTGGGGTGTTGAGTCCCAGGTCTTGGAGCTTGCTGATCAGTTCTGAGAATATAATATTATTAAATGCCGAACTGTAGTCTATAATGAGCATCCTGATGTTGCTTCCTCCCTCCTACCCATTTGTTTGGACGCTTGCCGGCATTTTCTCATACTATGATGAAAGGCTCAAGTCCAAAATATCGGTTATGTATCTTTGCCTTTGCTACATGAAGGACACTGTTTTACCTGCTGAGCTTCTCTAGCATATTGTGTTTTTACTTCAACCACAGTGACAACCAAATTTTGTGATTTAAACCTGATGTTAGCATCTTTGATGTCCAGGTGTTCCAGGGCTTTATGTTGAGCTAATGAGATGTCATCTGCTGTAGTCCTGTTGCTACAATAGGTGAATTGGACACGTTGCCACTCAATCAGGAGCCTGGTATGCTTCAACATGAGACTTTCAAAACACTTCATCACTTCATCATCAGTAAGTGTTACTGGTCAATAGTCATTGAGGCAGGTTACCACACTCTTCTTGGGCACCAATACAATTGACACCTGTTTTAAATGGATGGGTACCATGCCCTGCCATAGTGAGATGTTGAAGATATCCATGTATATGTTGGTAAGTTGGTCAGCACAGATTTTTAATATTTGGCTGGGTACATCGCCCAGACTAGATGCTTTCCTCAAAATTCATTCTCGTGAAGACAACCCACACGCCATCCTTGATACAGACAGAAGAGTTTCATCAGGGGACATGTGGGTTGGCAGTGGTGGTTCGTTTTTGTTCTTGTTGCTAAATCAGTCCTAGAAGGCATTGAATTTGTCAGGGAGTGAAGCTTTCCACCTCCTACTCCTCCAGATTTTGTTTCGCAGCAGGTTAAGTCAATTAGGCCCTGCCACAGCTGTTTGGTATCCCTCGTGGTTTCCATTTTCTTTATTTTAAAACTTTATTTAAAGGTTTTATCACAGGAATAAAAATAAAAATTTAATTTAAAGAAAATATATAAAACAAAATAATATAATTACAATACAACATTAATAACCTAACTTAATTCAATCTAAGTCCCCTACAAAGACAACAACTAAAAATCTATATATATTAAAAAAACACCCTTCCCCTCCCCCAAAATAAAGAGTGAAGTATTAGTAAAATTAATAATATTATGGATTAAAAAAACACACACACACAAAAAAAGAAAAATATGACAAATAAAAATAATTTAAAAAAAGATTTATCAGATCTAAAATATCACATCTAAGAGCATACTAAAATCAAACTTAATTGCATATACTTAACAAATGGAGTCCACTTCAACTTATAAAAAGACATATTATCTTGGATTGTAAAAGATATCCTTTCCATAATTAAACAAGACTTCATCTCTAAATACCACCTGTCCAAAGTTAGTATATTCTAACTTTACAAGTAAACGCTATACATTTCTTGGCCACTACTAAAGCTAAATAGATAAAAGAAATCTGATAATTATTTAATCCAAAATCAATGAATGATTGCATATTCCTTAATAAAAATATATCAGGATCTAATACAACACAAATATTATATAATCTATTAAATATAGATTGAATACCTTTCCAAAACTGTTGCAATCGGTCACAGGACCAGACAGCATGTAAAAAAGTACTGGCTGTCTGGTCACAACGAAAACAACAATCTGACTTACTAAGACCAAATTTTTTAAATTTTTCTGGTGTTAAGTATAATTGATGTATAAAATTATAATTAATCATCGCTAATCTAGCATTAATCAATTTCCGAATACTGTTTTGACAAATTTCCATCCAAGCTTCTTCAGCTATTGTAGAACCTAAATCTTTTTCCCATTTCAACTTATCTTTATCCCAATCTTTCTTTCTTTCATTTTTTTGTAGAATACAATACAAATCAGATATATACCACTTTTTTTGGTATTGAAAGTACATATTTCTCAAAGCTAGTTTCGGGCAATAAAGTCATTTGCCAACCACATATCTGTTTCACAAATGATCTTAACTGATATTACACAAATACAGAATTTCCACTAATACCAAATTTCCTTTGTAATTCCTCAAAAGAACAAAAATGTCCTTCAAAAAAACAATCAGATAAGTTTTTTATTCCTTTCCCATTGTTTCAAAGTGATATTGGAGACTGTAAAAGGAACAAGTTGATTATTATATAATGGCAATCACCCAGGCCATTTATTTTTGAGCCCCATTTTATCAAGTTTACTCGTCCATAGATTCAATAAATGTTTCAATATTGGTACATCATAAGTTTGTAACAAATTTTTATTCCATCGAAACAAAAATTCATGTGGAGATTTTTCTAAAATGACTGCCAGTTCTATCTTTGCCCAACTGGGCGGATCCTACATATTCATTAGTGCACTAAGAAATTTAAATTGAGCTGCCTCATAATAATATTGAAAATTAGGTAATCTCAAACCTCCAAATTGAAAGTCCCACATCAATTTTTTCATTGCTACCCTCGGAAATTTTCCCTTCCTTAAAAATTCTCTAACTGCTTTATATAAATACTTAAAAAACTTTTTTTTAAAATAAGGAATTGATTGAAATAAATATTGCATCTGAGGAAAAATATTCATTTTTATAGTATTAATCCTCCCCAGTAAACCTAAAGGTAAGTCCTTCCACCTAGTCAAGTCTAGTTTAATCTTTTTTTATTAAGGGAAGGTAATTAATTGAATATAAATCTTGATATTCTGTATTGACATTAATTCCCAAATATTTAATTTGTTTTGTCCACTTCAATTTCGTAATATTTTTATATATCGAATAATCATCTTTACAAATTGACAAAATTTCACTTTTAGCCCAATTTACCTAATAGCCAGATAAGTGACCATAATTTTCTAAAGATTCTTGAATTCTTTCTTTCTTTGGCTTGGCTTCGTGGATGAAGATTTATGGAGGGGGTAAAAGTCCACGTCAGCTGCAGGCTCGATTGTGGCTGACAAGTCCGATGCGGGACAGACAGACACGGTTGCAGTGGTTGCAGGGGAAAATTGGTTGGTTGGGGTTGGGTATTGGGTTTTTCCTCCTTGTCTTTTGTCAGTAAGGTGGGCTCTGCGGTCTTCTTCAAAGGAGGTTGCTGCCCGCTGAACTGTGAGGCGCCAAGATGCACGGTTTGAGGCAATATCAGCCCACTGGCGGTGGTCAATATGGCAGGCACCAAGAGATTTCTTTAGGCAGTCCTTGTACCTCTTCTTTGGTGCACCTCTGTCACGGTGGCCAGTGGAGAGCTCGCCATATAACACGATCTTTGGAAGGCGATGGTCCTCCATTCTGGAGACGTGACCCACCCAGCGCAGCTGGATCTTCAGCAGCGTGGACTCGATGCTGTTGGCCTCTGCCATCTCGAGTACTTCGATGTTAGGGATGAAGTCGCTCCAATGAATTTTGAGGATGGAGCGGAGACAACGCTGGTGGAAGCGTTCTAGGAGCCGTAGGTGATGCCGGTAGAGGACCCATGATTCGGAGCCGAATAGGAGTGTGGGTATGACAATGGCTCTGTATACGCTAATCTTTGTGAGGTTTTTCAGTTGGTTGTTTTTCCAGACTCTTTTGTGTAGTCTTCCAAAGGCGCTATTTGCCTTGAATTGCTGGTAAAGAAATATCAGGATCCACCAGGTATAATAAAACATCATCTGCAAATAAATTAATCTTATGTTCCTCATTCAAAACTCTCATACCCTTAACATTTTCATTTTGACGTATTAACTGTGCCAAAGGTTCAATAACTATAGCAAATAAAGCAGGTGACAATGGACATCCTTGTCTAGTAGACCTTTTTAAATCAAAAGATTCTGAGATCTGTCCATTGGTAGCAACTCTAGCCTTCGGTCTATTATATAAATCAATCCAATAAACGAAGAACCAAAACAAAATTTCTCAAGTACTTTAAATAAAAACTTCCATTCCACTCTATCAAAAGCCTTTTCTGCATCTAATGACACCACTATTGGATAATTCATTTGAGATTTAAATTTATTTATCAAAGTAATTAGTTGCAAAATATTATCAGATGCATATCTGTTTTTTATAAATCCTGTTTGATCTTTATGTATTATTTTAGGTAAATATTGAGCCAATCTATTAGCCATAACTTTAGCTACAATTTTATAATCTACGTTTAACAACAATATTGGTCGATAAGAAGAAACCTCTAAAGGACCTTTGTCTTTTTTTTGGTATAACCGTAATTATTGCATTAGAACAAGATTCAGATAATTGAAAAGTTTTATAAATTTGCTGTATTACATTCTTATAAATAGAAGATATATCAACGTAAAAAGTTTTATTAAATTCTATAGAAAACCCATCTTCACCAGGTGCCTTTCCATTTGGCATATCTCTTATGGCCATTTCAATTTCATTTTCTGTAAAAGATTTATCCAATTCTTGTCTATCTTCTTGGTTCAGCTGTGGCAAATTAATATTTTTCAAAAAAGACTCTATTGCATCTTCACTTACATCTTTACACTCAGATGTATATAATTTTTTATAAAAATTGCAAATTCCTCATTAATTTCTTTTTGTTTAAAAGTAATACCCGATTTTTTTCAAATTACTGGTATAATCCTGGATAATTGTTCTTTTTTTTAACTGCCATGATAAAACTTTATGAGCTTTCTCGCCCCATTCATAAAACTTATGTTTAGTTCGATTCATTAAACATTCAAATCGATATGTTTGTAATTCATTATATTTTCATTTTAAATTAATTAACTGATTCTTTTGCATTTCAGTAGAATTTTTTTGAAATTCTTTTTCACTAACAGTTATCTTTTTCTCTAAATCATCAATCTCTCTAATTCTCTCTTTCTTTACTTTGGATACATAACTAATAATTTAACCTCGTAAAAAAGCTTTCATTGCATCCCATAAAACAAAATGACTGGAAACAGAGTTAACATTATTACTAATAAAATCCTCAATTTGTTTTTTTAAATAACTAATACATTCTGGTTTTTGTAATAACATAATGTTAAATCTCCATCTTGAAGTTCTCTGAACATCTTGTGAACTCTGATATTCTAATAATAATAATGAATGATCTGAGACCAACCTTGCCTTATAATCCACAGATATAACCTTATCCTGCAAATGTGTTGAAATTAAAAAATAATCAATTCTTGAAAAGGAATTATGACGTGAAGAATAAAAAGAAAAATCTTTCTCTGTAGGATTAAGTCTTCGCCAGATGTCAACTAAATTCAAATCTTTCATCATATTAGTCACTTGTACTGCCATCTTAGATTTCTTAATTACTCTTGGATGCTTGTCCAATAAAGGCTCCAATACCACATTTAAATCTCCCCCAATCATCACATTGGAATTTGCTTGTCCAATTAATAAAGACACATCTACAATAAAAGCTGTATCTTCAACATTTGGAGCATAAACATCAAGCAGAGTCCAAGCCTCATTAAAAATTGTACAATTCAGTTTTAATAATCTTCCTCCATTTTTCTCTTCATTCTGTAACTGAAATGGTAAATTCTAATGCACCAGAATTGCCACTCCTTTCGCCTTTGAATTAAATGAAGAATAGAAAACTTGTCCAAACCACTCACGTTTAAGTTTCAAATGTTACTTATCTGTTAAATGAGTTTCCTGCAAAAAAACCACATCAACTTCTAATTTTTTTTAAGTAAGCAAGTACTTTCTTACACTTAATAGGATTATTTAAACCCTGAACATTAAGAGAGGCAAACTTAAGTTTAGACATTACTTACAATAACACAAAGAAAAAGAGGAGAAAAAAAAGAAAAGGAAAAAAAAGGGAAAAAAAAGAAAAGCACCCCCTCCCCTTATCCCCTCCTAAAACTACAAAAAGAGAAAAGAAAAAAAAATCAAAGATAATAATTAAAAAAAACTTCACTCCTTAATCCAAAAATTAATGAAAAAAACAGGTAGGAGGTTGCAACCACCTCCTCTTGTCTCAACCGCTCAATGCAGTAACTCCCACAAGGTATTGGGTGTGAGATAACTCACACGTAGCTGATGACTTCTGGAAAATGATGCCCGCCCAGCTCCCTCTCCCAACTCCCGTTTCACATTAAACTATCATCATTATCTAAAATCTCAGAATTAAAAAAAAAAATCAGCTTTATCACTCCGACCACCATTGTCTCCATTTCTTCTTGGAATTCGATTCCCATCTTGCATCTCCACTCTCCTTGGAGACCGTGGTGGACTACGTCTTTCCTGAAATTGCATAATTGACAACAATTGAGCAAAGTCCATAGCTTCCTTAGGGTTATCGAAAAATTTTGGTTGATAGCCATCTTGAAAAATCTTCAATACTGCAGGGCATCTAAATGTTGCTTTATATCCTTTTTTCCACAACACTTCTTTCACAGGATTAAATTCATGTCATTGAGACATAACTTCTTGACTCAAATCCGGATAAAAAAAAACACGATTGTTCTGAACCATCAAGGGAGATCTTCTTTGTTGTGCATTTCTTATAGCTACACGCAGAATTGTCTCTCTATCATAATAATTTAAACAACGAACCAGAACAGGTCTTGGATTTTGTCCTGGAAAAGGCTTTCTTCTCAAAGCTCTATGGGCACGTTCCAATATTAAGCCTTCCGGAAACTTATCTTGTCCTAACACTTGTGGAATCCATTCAGTAAAAAATTTTCTTGGATCTGATCCTTCCATATCTTCTGGCAAACCAACAATTTTTATATTATTCTGTCTAGATTGATTCTCCAAATAATCAACCTTTTTCACTAAATTTTTATTCTGAATTTGTAAAGTTTCAATTGTTTTATTTACATCTTGTATTTGATCTCGTATCTCGTCTATGCCTTGGTCACAAACATCAAGTCTTTCGCTCGTTTCAAGCTTAAAAGCTCCATAATCAACCATCTGTTGGGTATTAATGTCCACCAAAGTATTAAGCGTAGTATTAACTTGAACTAAAGCCTTACCTATTTCTTTTATTGTAGAGGATAACTTTGATTCAAGATTCTTAATAAGCATATCTACTGGAATAGATTCAGGTACAGTAGGATCCTGCTGTTTCTGTATAGCCAAAGGGTCTTTTATTCCTTCCCTTGGTTTAACTGCTTTTCTTATAGTATGACTGTGTGTGGAAACCCCTGCCACAACCTCCTCAGCAGTATCTGGAGGCTGATGGCCAGGGTTATCCTTAACCCATATTATATCAAATGCCTTCATTACATCGATGTCTGTTGAAGTCTTCATTACTGGTGGTGCATTTCGCAGTGCCACCGCTACATCAATTGGTGAACGTCTTTTCAAAGTCGGGTCTTCAGCTGGCAGCGTCCCAGCTGTTCTAGCTTTCAAGGATTCACTGACAGCGCTCACAGCAGGCGTTGATTCACGCACACACGCCTGGCTAGCCCTTTGTTCCAAGGGCTGCTGGGTGCCATCTTTAAAGAGCACTACCAATGAAGAGCAGAGCTCCGTTACCGAATCTTGTACCTCTCTTCCTGGATCCATTCCACGCTGAGTCCTGGCTTCTTGTATACAGGCAGGCTCAGATAACCTCGGGAAATGCAGTTTCTTAACGATCTGTTGCCGTTTTTTCTTACTTCTTTTCAGCAGTTGTACCATTAGAAACTGATTCAACACCTCTAACTATTTCTAGACTTTTAAAAAGTTTTAACGGGCACTTATAGACAAAGCAATAACAAAGAGTCAGGAGAGGACTGGAAGGCACGTCTGTTCCTTACGCCATTTTGCCACGCCCCCCGTGGTTTCCATTTTCAACCAGAAATTCCACTTTGACGGGAAGATGGCTTTTTGTAAGCCATATGTGCTTCTTCTGCAGTTATCTGGATGTCCAGACTTAAATGCCTGTGATCTTGCTCTCAGCTTCAATTATATTCTGTTCAGGATAAATCCAATCTGACTAATTACCATCCATCCAAACCACCAGTGATAAATGGGATGTATTTTTTTTAGTGCTACTTCCCATTATGTATTCACCAATTACCAGTTCACTGATGCCTGCAAGCGAAATACCAAAAAGGGCGCACAGTCTCAGTACTCAGAAGCCCCTTTCACATGTGCAAGTAGTCCCAGGAATTAACGGCAAATTAGCGTAAAAAATATCTGGTGTGAAAGCAACTTCTTTCCAATGCCGGCATGAGATGATGTTATCTCATACCAGCAATTGATGGCCTCGACCCCAGTACAATCCCTAGCATCTGCAGATGCCGATGTTGCAATCAGGCAAGTGTAAAATGGGCAATGAGAGAGAGAGAGAGAGAGAGAGAGAGAGAGAGAGAGAGAGAGAGAGCGAACTAGAGAGAGAGAGAAAGAGAGAGAGAGAGAGAGAGAGAGAGGAAATAAATAGCAATAGTGGACAATTTTTAAACAGCATGGGAAAGTTGGTAGTGCTATAGTGCACAGGTCCGCCATTGCTTTTATCCATGGTATTTCGATATTGTGCTCTATAGCATTACCAACTTTCCCACTGTTTAAAAAATGTTCGCTGCTAGAACTTGCCCACAGTCCCTTATAAAGATCGGCATAACAACAGGGGCTGAAGGGCTTATACTGTGCTGTACATAAAGCTTAATCATGTTATAAATAGGCAAGATTATTTAAAAAAAATCTAAGATCATAATACATTGATCAGGATTTAGGGTGGGTCCACCATCACTTGATGTGTCATAATGTTACTGGTAGAAAGTAGAAAAGTCCTACCCCAGGGATGGCTCCTTGCAAGTGTGAACACATGCAGTGTCTCCGTTAAGACTGGTCAAATGTGAAAAGCCAAACCGAGACACTGAAAGGCTGATTTAGTGGGATGCAAGTGTGAAAGGGCCTTCTATGTGAGAGACTGCAGTCGCTGGAGTCTGGAGTCAAACGTAATTTGCTGAAGGAAGTCAGCAGATTGAACAACAACATTGAGAGAAAAAGAATGATTAACATTTTGGATTGGAACCCTTCATCAAGACCCAATTTTTCTCCCATTGATACTGCTCAACTCATTGAGTTCCTCCAGCGGATTGCATTTTGCCTCTCAATTAACAGAGACAAGGGATTTCTGCCTGTAAAATTAACTCTGCCCTATTTTCACAGATGCTGCTTGAGGTGTTGAGTGTTTCTTGTATTTTCTGTTCTTGTTTTCACTGATATGCAGTTTGAGTTTCATCAGAACCACTCGGTTCCTGGTCTGATGACAGACTTAATCCAAGCATTGACCAAAGGAGGTGAATTCCAGAGGTAACGTGAGAGTACTGCCATTGACATTAAGGAGTCATGGTGAAACTGAAGTCAACATGCATCAAAGAGAAAACACACTGAATGGATAGAGTTAGACCTTGCACAAAGGAAGATGGTGGTTGTTGTCACAGATAAATAATTCCAGGATTTCTGTAGGAGTCTCTTGAGGAAAAAAAAAATGAGGCCTAACAATTGCCAGGCAGTTTATCAATGAATGCCTTCCATTATGTCAGAATCAGAGAGGATTGCAAAATGTATAATTCTATTTGCAAATCCTCAGCAAATGAAGTTTCTTATGCCTGCATGCAATCAAATATTCAATCAAGCAACATTCAGGCATGACAAGCAACATTTACATGGACAGAATTGTCGGGCAATGAGCATCTCAAACAAGAGTAAGACTGACCACTCATGCTTGACATTCAAAGGCAGGACTCACCATTTCCCCATCACTGACATCCCGAAGATCACAATACATCAGAAATACATTGTGGTGTCAAAATCTTGAAACATCTTTCAAAACAGTACATTAATTAGAAGTGAAGTAGTTCAAGACAGAATCTCATCACTACCTTTACAAGGGCGGATAGTCGTGGAAAAATATATGCTAGTCTTGCCAGTGATGCTCAGATTATGGTAAATAAATAAATTAATTGATATGTCCTCAAGAATGGAATATTGTATCATTTTGTATGATTTTGAATTATATCTTTATATAAAAATGTGATTATTATTGTGTGTTTGTGGTGGTGTGCATATGTGTGGTGTGTGTGTGAATGTGTGGGTGTGGTGGGTGTGTGTGTGCATGTACGCGCGTGTATATGAGTGAATATTATATGGTGTGTGTGTACTGTGGTTTGGAGAAACACTGTTTCATCTGGTTGTACACGTAGAGTCAGATGATAATACACTTCAACTTGAATAACATCATGATAGTGGGTTGGGGTAAAATTACTAAATTTGGGCTATTGGCCTGGTTGACAGAATTTTTTTAATAGTTTTTTTTTGTTCACTGAAGCAGTTCTGCAGACACTAAGATTTTGACTTCACAGGAGACTGGCTGAAGTAAAAGGAAAATATTTCGATGAGCAGTCTCTGAGGACGTACTTCAGGCAAGGTCAGATAAGATATTTTTCCTAATAAAGTAGGAAACTACACAAAGTAAGTAGTGGAGATGGCAGTCAGGGCAATGGTGTTCTCTGGTTGCAGCATGTGAAAAATCTGGGACAGCACAATTGCCCCTGATGACTAAACCTACAAGAGGTACATCCAGCTGCAGCTCCTCATACACAATGTTAGAGAAATGGAGCTGAAACAGGATCAACTGCAGATCATTTGGGATGCAGAAGGGATGATAGATAGAAGCATAAGAGACAGTCACAACTAAGGTGCAAGAGGAAGGTAACTGAGGAGAGTGAAGGAAAATAGGCAGTCACTGCAGAGCACACCTGTGGCCATTCCCCTCAGCAATAAGTATACTTCTTTGGATAGTTCTTGGGATGACCTATCTGGGTAAGGCAGCAGCCAGACCCATAGCACTGTGATCAGCTCTGAGCCTCAGAAGGGAAGGGTCACATCAGGTTGACCGATAGTAATAGAGGACTCAATATTTGGGGATTCTGTGGCCACAAAAGAGATTCCAAGATAGTGAGTTGCCGCTCAAGTGCTCAGGTTCAGGATGTCTCTGCACAGTGAAGATTAATCTTAAGAGGAAGGATGAGCAGCCGGAAGTCGTAAAACATATTGGTACCCATAACATAGGCAGGAATGGGGTAGAGGTTCTGCAAAGTTAGTTCAGGGAGTTAGGAAAGAGACAGGAAAGTGTTAGGAAAGATCTTCAAGCTAGTAATCTCTGGATTACTTGCAGTGCCACAAGTTAGGAAGATCAGAACAGGACAATAATGCAGAGTAGTTCAGGGAGCAGGGTTTCAGATTCTTGGATCATATCATTGGATCTTTTCCTGGTGAATGGATGACCTGTACAAGTGGGATGGGTTACATCTGAACAAGAGAGGAAACAATATTCTGGCAGGGAGGTTTGATAATGCTGTTGAATGGGGGATGTTATGGGTTTAATTTAGATTCACAGGGGTTTGTGAGCCAAAGTGAAGAGGCAGAGGAAGAGGTGGTGAGTGGACAAGTAGAGACAAATAGAACGATAGGCAGATGAGGCAAAATTGCAGCCATGGAGATGAGTTGCAATGCGACAGGGACACAGAGTTAAAAAAATAAGTAACAAATACAGGGCTAAAAGCTTTGTATTTTAAGCCAAGCAGCATAAGAAATAAAGTGGATGACCTTATTGGACAACTACTGATGGACAGGCATGATGTTGTGGCAATCACACAGTTGTGGCTAAAGGAAGGATGCTATTAGGAGCTGAATGCCCAAGGATGCACAGTTAACCAAAGAATACCTAGATAAGCAGAGGGAGTGGCTTGGCTCTGTTGGTATTGAATAACATTAAATCATTAGAAAGATGTAACATAAGATCAAAAGATACATAATCATTGTGGGTTGACTTAATAAATGGCAAAGTTAAAAAGACACTGTTGGCAGTTAAATATAGATCTCTAAAGAGTAGCCTGGATGTGGGCAACAAATTATATCAGCAAATACAAAAGGAATGTCAGAAGGTCAATGTCATGGTAGTCATAGGAGATTTTAACAGGCAAGTAGACTGATAAAACCAAGTTGGGACTGGATCTTAGGCGAGATAATTTGTAGGATACCTATAAGACAGATTTTTAGACCAGTTTGTGGATGAACCCACGACGGGATTGTCTATACTGTATTTCTTTCTTTTTCTTTCTTTGGCTTGGCTTCGTGGACAAAGATTTATGGAGGGGTATGTCCACGTCTGGTGCAGGCTCATTGGTGACTGACAAGTCTGATGCAGGACAGGCAGGCACGGTTGCAGTGGTTGCAAGGGAAAATTGGTTGGTTGGGGTTGGGTGTTGGGTTTTTCCTCCTTTGTCTTTTGTCAGTGAGGTGGGCTCTGCAGTCTTCTTCAAAGGAGATTGCTGCCCTCCGAACTGTGAGGCGCCAAGATGCATGATTGGAGGTGATATCAGCCCACTAGCAGTGGTCAATGTGGCAGGTACCAAGAAATTTCTTTAAGCAGTCCTTGTACTTCTTCTTTGGTACACCTCTGTCTCGGTGACCAGTGGAGAACTCGCCGTATAACATGATCTTGGGAAGGCAATGGTCCTCCATTCTGGACACGTGACCTACCCAGCGCAGTTGGGTCTTCAGCAGGATGGATTCAATGCTTGCAGACTCTGCCAGCTCGAGTACTTCGATGTTGGTGATGAACTCATTCCAATGAATGTTGAGGATGGAGCGGAGACAGCACTGATGGAAGCGTTCTAGGAGCCATAGGTGATGCCGGAAGAGGACCCATGATTTGGAGCCGAACAGGAGCATGGGTATGACAACGGCTCTGTACATGCTGATCTTTGTGTGTTTCTTCAGGTGGTTGCTTTTCCAGACTCTTTTGTGTAGTCTTCCAAAGGCACTATTTGCCTTGGTGAGTCTGTTGTCTATCTCGTTGTCGATCCTTGCATCAGATGAAATGGTGCAGCCAAGGTAGGTAAACTGGTTGATCGTTTTGAGTTCTGTGTGCCCGATGGAGATGTGGGGGGTGCTGGTAGTCATGGTGGGGAGCTGGCTGATGGAGGACATCAGTTTTCTTCAGGCTGACTTCCAGGCCAAACATTTTGGCAGTTTCCGCAAAACAGGACGTCATGCGCTGGAGAGCTGGCTCTGAATGGGCAACTAAAGCGGCATCGTCTGCAAAGAGTAGTTCACGGACAAGTTGCTCTTGTGTCTTGGTGTGAGTTTGCAGGTGCCTCAGATTGAAGAGACTGCCATCCGTGCAGTACTGGATATAAAGAGTGTCTTCATTGTTGAGGGCTTTCATGGCTTTCATGCTTAAGAAGATAGTAAAGAGGGTTGGAGCGAGGACGCAGCCTTGCTTCATGCCGTTGTCAATGGAGAAGGGTTCGGAGAGGTCATTGCTGTATCTGACCCGACCGTGTTGGTTTTCGTGCAGTTGGATAACCATGTTGAGGAAATTGGGGGGGGGGCATTCGAGTTGCTCTAGTATTTGCCAAAGCCCTTTCCTGCTCACTGTGTCAAAAGCTTTGGTGAGATCAACAAAGGTGATGTAGAGTCCTTTGTTTTGTTCTCTGCACTTTTCTTGGAGCTGTCTGAGGGCAAAGACCATGTCAGTAATTCCTCTGTTTGCGCGAAAGCCACACTGTGATTCTGGGAGGACATTTTTGGCGACACTAGGTATTAGTCTATTAAGGAGAATCCTAGCAAAGATTTTGCCTGCAATGGAGAGCAGCGTGATTCCCCTGTAGTTTGAGCAGTCTGATTTCTCGCCTTTGTTTTTGTACAGGGTGATGATGATGGCATCACGAAGGTCCTGAGGTAGCTTTCCTTGGTCCCAGCAGAGCATGAAAAACTCATGCAGTTTGGTATGCAGAATTTTGCCGCCAGCCTTCCAGACCTCTGAGGGGATTCCATCCATACCTGCTGCTTTGCCACTTTTCAGTGGTTCAATTGCCTTATATGTCTCTTCGCGGGTAAGGACCTCATCCAGCTCTAGACTCAAGGGCTGTTGAGGGAGTTGGAGCAGGGCGGATTCTTGGACTGAGCGGTTGGCACGGAAAAGGGATTGGAAGTGTTCTGACCATTGATTGAGGATGGAGATCTTGTCGCCATCTGAGCTGCGCAGAGGGCTTTGGACTTGGGGTGAGGGGCCGTACACAGCCTTTAACATCTCATAAAAACTCCTGAAGTCACCAATGTCGGCGCTAAGCTGAGTTCGTTTGGAGAGGCTAGTCCACCACTCATTTTGGATCTCCCAGAGTTTGCGCTGAAGATGGCTGCATGCGATACTGGATTAGGTGTTGTGTAAAGCACCAGAGGCGATTCAAAAGCTGAGGGTAAAGGAACCAAGTGGGAGCTGTGATCATAATATAAATGAGTTCAATTTTTGTTTTAACAAGCAGAAACTAAAGTCAGACGTGTCTGTATTTCAGTGGAGTAAAGGGAATTGCAGTGGCATTAAAGAGGAACTGGTCAATGGGGATTAAGTTTGCAAAAAATGAGGGAGATGCAAGATAAATAAATACCAAAAAATATGAAATATTCAAATGGACAATTGTCACAACTGTAGCTGTCAAGCACAATATTAAAGCAAAAGAGAGGATATACAAGGAAGCAAAAGTTAGTCGAACAGAGGATTGGAAAGTTTATAAAATATTGCAGAAGGCAATTAAAAAACTCAGGAGAGAAAACATGAATTATAAAAGAAGGCTAGTAAATAATATCAAAGTGGATACAAAAAGATTCTTCAAATATGAGTAAAAGAGAAGTGAGAGAAGGTATAAGACACCTAGAAAATGATGCTGGAGAAATAATAATCGCAGACAAGGAGATGGAAGAGGAATTAAATGAGTATTTTGCATCAATCTTCACTGTGGAAGATATTAGAAATGGTGTCGGTGACTAATGGTGACTTTCTGCAGGCTGCAGTACCCCCTTCAAGTAATTTAAATTACTTGTTACATAAACCTTTCAAATACCCATCTGCTTTCCTTACAATCAGCTGCATGTGTTGTTTTTTCATGAGCGAACAGATACTAAACATAATTAATGATCTTTGAATCTCCCAGGTAATAGCTGCTTCAGACACAGAATGGCTGCAAGGCAGAGGCCTTAAGGAGACAGGCCACCATCAAGGTCAAGGGTGGAAATGTGGAGTGAGGGCTGTGATTCAAACAAGGCTGAATCTAAGGGTTCTGAGTCCTCCCCTACCATATTACTGGCAAATATCCAGTCACTGGAGAATAAAATCAATGACCTGAGGGCAACGCTACTCTAACAGAGAATATCCCAGACACCACTATCTGACCAGACAGTTTCTCCATCCAAAGAATGGATCAGAACTCAGTTTCTGGAAAATGGAGAGGAGGCGATGTGTGCTCCTTTATTAATATTGGGTGGTGCACGGACATTGGGGTTATGTTGATCTCCTGCCCTACTGCCTTGGAGAAATCTCAATTAAATTCATACCTTTCTACCTACCCTAAGAGTTCTCATCAGTGATTCTCGCCAGAAGTTTACAAGCAGGCACTTGCTGAACTGCATGATGTGGTCAGTAAATAAGAGACGGCCCAGCCTGAAGTGCTACAAATCGTGGTCGACAACTTTAACCAGGCCTGTGTCAAGAAAACCCTGCCTAACAACAACCAACAAGTATCCTGCTGTACCAGAGGTCCCAGCACAATTGATCACTGCTTCACCAAGATCAGGAAAATCTACTGTTCTTTCCCGAGACCGCACTTTTGCAAGTCTGATAACCTGGCTATGTTCCTTCTGCCTTCATACAGACAGAGAGTATAACAAGAGGCTCTGGTGGTCAGGAGAACTAGAACTAGAAGGTGGTTACATGAGGCTGAAGAATGGTTACAGGACTTCTTTGGTGGTGTTCAAGGACTCACCTGAGAATTGGAAAGAGTATACCGAGGATGTCACATATTTTATCAAAACAACTGTGGCTGAGTGTGTCCACACCAAATCATTCAGGGTTTTCCCCAACCAGAAGCCATGCATGAAAAATGAAATCCAGAACCTGTTGAGAGCCAGATCGCAGGCATTTAAGTCCAGAAATCCAGATCAGTGCAGCAGGAGGAATGACCTCCAAATACCTGTCTCCTGGGTGAAGTGGAGATTCTGATTGAAAATCAAAACAACAAGAGAAACCCAACTGCTGTAGCAGGGCCTAAATGCCATAACCTGTGACAAAACCAAATTTGGTAAAGTAGCAGAAAGGAAAGCTTCCCTCCCAGAGGAACTCAATGCCTCTACACCTGATTTGATGACAGTAACAGTGAAGAACAACCCCTCCATCCAAATGTTCCCTGATGATCCCACCCAGTCCGTATCTGAGGGTGCCTTCAGGAAAATGAATCTGAGGAGAGTGTCTGGCCCAGACAGAGTAACTGGCCGAGCATTAAAAATGTGTGCTGACCAAATTACCAAGGTATTCATGGATATCTTCAACATCTCACTCCAGAGGGTGTGGTACCCACCTGTTTCAGACATCAATCATACCAGTGCCTAAGAGTGTAGAAACTTGCCTTAATAACCATCGACTTGGAGGAGTCACGTGATGGAGTAGTGGCCGGTAGGAGAATACCAGCCCTCTCCAGAAAAGAAGGAAAAAAGTAAAGACAAAGCAAAGCCCCAGACACATAAACCACAACAAATAAAAAATAAAGGTGTGGAGGAAATGGTACCAAAGAAAGAAAAGCCAAAAACAACAGGAAGAAAAGGAAAAACACCGGAAGAGAAAGGTGAAGGCCTTACCTGTACGAAGAAGTAGGGACCCATCGTGGAAAGAAGAGCCCCCTCCCTGAGGTCAGTGGAAACCCCGTAGGGTCGTGACCCACTGAATGCAGGACTACAAAGATGGCTCACGGAGCCAAACAGAGGTGCGCAACCGCGCACGACAAAGACAACACCAACGGGAGGGGGGACCAGCTGTGGAGTGGAACTCCACAGCTTGAACAGCTGAGAAAGACCCGACAGCAGGGCTCCCAGCGGGAAGATATAGAAAATAACGGGAACGGGAGGGAGGAGAATGAATAAAGGAAATCAGAGACACAGCAGATGACCAGCCCAGAGGAAGAGGACCAACATCAAGATACCATAAAAAAAAATACCCAGCAAACAGCCCAACAAGAAAGTCAGAAGAGACACAGATACAAGGAAGAGAGGTAGAGGACATAGGCCCTGGAGCAGACACAGGGGAAGAGGAGGGAGAGAAATAGAAGATAATGGACTGTACATAGATAAAAAAAAATTCGAGAATATATGGAAGCAGTAAAAGAATGGCAGTCACGAGAATTTAATGAAATAAAAAGAAGAATAAAAGGTACAGAAGAAAAAGTGAGTAGATTACAGATGGTCATGACAGAAATAGGGAAAAGAGTAGACAAGGTGGAAGAATGAGAAACAGCCGTAGAAATGGAAGTGGACGACTTAAAAAAATTTGAAGAAACTGATAAAAAAGTTAAAGAAACACAGGAGTTGTTAGCTCAGAAGATGGATATAATGGAAAACTATAATAGGAGAAACAATATAAAGATAGTGGGCCTTAAGGAAGATGAAGAAGGAAAAGATATGAAATGATTTATCAAAGAATGAATCCCCAGGATCCTAGGAATGCCAGAAATACAGGAAGGAATGGAAATAGAAAGGGCACACAGAACATTAGCCCCAAAACCACAGCCACAACAAAAACCAAGATCCATTCTAGTAAAATTCCTGAGATATACGACAAGAGAAAATATATTGGAGAAGGCAATGAAAAAAATGAGAGAAGACAAAAAGCCACTGGAATACAAAGGTCAAAAAAAATTTTTCTACCCAGACATAAGTTTTGTGCTCCTGAAGAAGAGGAAGGAGTTTAATGCAGCAAAATCGATCCTATGGAAGAAAGGCTATAAATTTATGTTAAGATATCCAGCGGTGCTTAAAATAGTTATCCCAGGGCAGCAAAGCAGACTGTTCTCGGATCGGGAGAAAGCAGGAGAATTTTCAGAACGCTTGCAAAACAGACAGAGAGATGAAGAGATGTAACAAGAACAAGAATGATGACAAACTTCATATAAAGAAGAAAAATAATGTATAAGTAAGAACTAAGAAGGGGAAGAAAGGGAAGAAAGGAAGTAAGGGGGGAATTAAGAGGGTGAGCTTTGTTATATGTGAAGATAAAAGTATTTTCTGGAGGGGGTTGAGTGGGAGAGAATAACAGTCACTGCAAAATCAGTTGACGCTTGCGAGAGGGTTCACAATCAAAATGGAGAGGGGAGTTGTGGTTGCCCAGCAAGGGACAAGGGGAAACTCAGAGAGGGGGGGGGGGGATTTGGGGTTAAGGGAATTTTAGATGTGGGAATAGTGGAAATATTTTTTTGTTTTAGAAGTGTTGTCTTACAGTGTGTTCAAAAAAAAAACCAGAAATGGATAAGGAGGAAAGATGGTGATGAGGAAGCGGAAATGAGAGGTAAACAAAGTATGAAATGGCCATGTTGAACTATATGACTATAAATATTAATGGAATACATAACCAAATCAAAAGAAAGAGGCTGTTAAATTTACTGAAGAAAACAGTGATATAGCATTCGTGCAGGAAACACATCTAACTGAAGTGGAACACAAGAAATTAAGGAGAGACTGGGTAGGGCACGTAACACCAGCATCATATAATTCAAAAGCCAGAGGAGTAGCTATATTAATCAATAAAAATGTACCAATCAAAATAGAGGAGGAAATAATAGATCCAGCAGCAAGGTATGTAATGATAAAGTGTCAGATATATTCAGAATTTTTGAATTTGCTCAATGTATATGCACCTAATGTAGAGGATCAAAAGTGTATGCAAGATATCTTTTTGAAGACTGCAGATACGCAGGGGAATATACTGATAGGAGGGGACTTTAACCTTAATTTGGACTCAAAGATGGATAAAACTGGAAAAAAAGACTAGCTGAAAGAACAAAGTAACCAAATTTATGGTTAAATCGATGCAGGAAATGCAACTTTTGGATATATGGAGGAAACAGCACCCAAAGGAGAAGGAATACTCATATTATTTGGGTAGACATAAAACATATTCAAGGATAGACCTATTCCTGTTGTCAGCCCACATCCAAGGGAGAGTTATAAAAATGGAATATAAAGCTAGATTGTTATCGGATCACTTACCCCTATTATTAGCAATAGAGCTGGAGGATATCCCACCGAGAACGTATAGATGGAGATTAAACTCCATGCTACTTAAAAGACAGGATTTTAGAGAATTAATTGAGCGACAAATTAAAATGTACTTTGAAATAAATACGGAATCAGTGGAAGATAAATTTATACTATGATTCATGGAAAACAGCAATAATTACAGTAATACCAAAGATGGGGAAAGATCCACTAACACCAGCATCATATAGACCAATATCTCTACTTAACACAGATTATAAGATAATAGCTAGACTATTAGCAAACAGATTGGCCGACTGTGTACCAAAAATAGTAAAACTAGATCAAACTGGATTTATTAAGATGAACAACTGACAATATCTGTAAGTTCATTAACTTAATCCATGCAGTACAAGGAAACAAGACGCCACAGTGGTGGTTGCCTTAGATGCAGAGAAAGCCTTTGACAGAGTAGAATGGAATTATTTATTCAAAGTATTACAGAGGTTCAACCTACCAGAGAAATATATTAATTGGATTAAAGCATTATACAAGGGACCATTGGCAAAGGTGACAGTAAATGGATATATATCAAACCAATTTAAATTAAGCAGGTCAACTAGGCAGGGATGTCCACTATCTCCCTCACTGTTCGCATTAGCTATAGAACCACTGGCAGAACTGATAAGAACAGAAAATAAAATAAGAGGGATAAAAATAAAAGAGAAGGAATATAAAATCAGTCTATTTGCAGATGACATCATAGTATACTTAACAGAACCAGAAATCTCAATAAAAGAATCTCATTGGCTCTACTCAAAGCCTTGGAAAACCAGGACAGTATAAATGCATTCATGAGGATGCTCTTTATCAACCACAGTTCAGCTTTTAACACCATCATCCCCTCAAAGCTGATTAGAAGACTCCAAGACCTGGGATTTAACACCTCACTGTGATTGGATCAAGGATTTCCTCACCTCTAGTCCTCAATCAGTGAAGATTGGCAAGAATTTCTCCTCCACAATCTCCATCAGTACTGGAGAACACAGGGTTGTGCTCTTATGCCTGCTTCACTCAATTTACACCTAAGACTGTGTGACTTGGAATGGCAACAACACCATCTACAAATATGCTGATGAAACCACAGCAGTGGGTTGTATAAAGGAAGAGGATGTCTTAGCATATGGAGATTGAAAACTTGGCTGAATAGTGTACCAACAACCTCACACTCAATGTCACCAAGACTAAGGAGCTGATGACTTCAGGAAAGGAAAGCCAGAGGTTAAAAATCCACTTATCATTGGGGGATCAGAGGTAGAGAGGGTGAGCAAATTTAGGTTCTGGTGAATCATTATCTCTGAGGATCTTTCCTGGACCCAACACATCAATGCAATCGTGAAGAAAGCACATCACCGCCTCCACTTCCTCAGGAGTTTGCGGAGGTTTGGTATGACACCAGAAACCCTGGCAAATTTCTACAGAGGTGTGGAGAAAATTGTGCACCATGGTCTGGTATGGGAAAACCATCACCCCTGAGCATAAAGCCCTCTAAAATATAGTGCACACAGCCCAGGACATCACAGGCAAAACCTACCCCATTATTAAGTACATTTACCGGGAACACTACCGTCAAAGGGCAGCAGCAATTATCAAAGACCCTCACCACCTAGCACACAGTCTGTTCTCACTGCTGCCATCAGTAGAGAGGTATAGCTGCCACAGGACATGCACCACCAGGTTCAGGAACAGCTGTTACCCCTCCATCATCAGACTCCTCAACGGCTACCTCAATCAGGAACTCATTTAAGGACTCTTACTTGTGCACTTATTGATTTTCTTTTTGTTCTTTCTGTATTGCATAGTCAGTTTTTTTTTACAATCATTATCTGGTAATAGTTCTTTTATTTGTTTACATATTTATGCTGTGTACAGTTTATATTTTGCACTTCCAATTAATGGTAATTCTGCTACTTCTCCTTTGAGTCTTAGGGTTGTATGTGATGTCATGCAAGTACTCTGACAATGAAATCTGAATTAGCAATGTGCCGGATATCCAAGAGTATCAGGGAAGGGAATGAGTGCAGTAACTCATTCATATAGCCATACAACAATTAAGGCATAGAAACTGGCCAGATCGGCCCTTCTAGACCATTATGAACACCTACTCCCACCTCGTCACATTGACCCGTATCTGACCTATAACTCTCCACACCTCTTTTGTTTATATACCTATCCAACTCTTCCTTAAATATTAAAAGCAAACCCATTTCTACGACTTTGGCTGGAAGTTCATTCCACACTCCCACCACTCTCTGCATGAAGAAAATTCCCCCTCATTCTTCCTCTAAACGTCTTCTCTTCAATCTCAATCCACATCCTTTTGTTTGAATCTACCCCACTCTCAATGGAAAAAAAGCCTGTCTACATTGAGTGTATCTGTCCCCCTCATAATTTTTAAATACCTCTAGCAAATTACCCCTCAATCTTCTACACTCCAGGGAATAAAATCCCAGCCTGCTCAACCTTTCACTGTAACTCAAACCCTAAAACCCAGGCAACATTCTTGCATATCTCCTCTGCATTCTCTGTATTCTGTTTATATCCATCCTATTGTACACAATATTCCAAATTTGGCCTTGTACAACTTCAACATGACCTCCCAACTCCTGTACTCAATACTCTGATTTATGAAGGACAACATACCAAATGTTTTTATTTCAAAATTTATAGATCAATTATTTTATTTTAAAAATCTTTTTTTTTCCTTTTCTTCGTTTTTTGAACAATTAGTGTTGAAATTAGTAGTTGTCATCAGATAATAAGTGGGGGTTAGAAATTACATTAGTTGTATTCCTTTTTTATCAACAACATGGATTATATATATTCTTTTTACCATATCATTGTTTACTATCTGTAATTTTAATTTACTTATAACTAAACTTTATATCATTTGTATCTAAATTTTTGTCATTATAATTTTCTCAAAAATCAATAAAAAGTTTCAAAAAGAAAGTAATGACAAGCAGGCTGGTTAAGGGAGATGCAGTGAAAGTTGTGTATTTGAATTTTCAGGCCCTTGACAAGGTGCCGCACATGAGGCTACTGAACAAGATTAGATCCTGTGGTATCATAGGAAAGATTCTAGTTTGGGAAGAGCATTGGTTGATTGGGAGGAAGCAGAGAGTCAGAATACAGGGATCATATTCTGAGTGGTTGCCAGTTGCTTGTGGTATTTCACACAGGTGTTGGGGGAGATGTGACCTGTACAGTAAGGATGGGTTACACTTAAATCCCAGGGGGACCAGAATCCTGGCAGAGGTATTTGTTAGGACTACTCAGGATCCTTTAAACTAGAATGGTTGGGGGGAGGGAACAAAATAGTACAGAGCAGTAAGGAGAAGGTTAGAATGCAAACAAAGAAAGTTTGTAGTAAGTATTTGAATATGGATGGGCAGGTGATAGAGAAGGGAAATGCTCTGGAAGAAGATGAAGGGCAATTGGCAGGAAAAGTAAATAATGTTGTTATTAAAGATGAGGGAAAACAGGGATTAAAAATTGGGAAATCTCTGAAATTCATATATTTTAATGCCAGGAGTATTGTAAAAAAGGTGGATGAGCTGAAGGTGTGGATTGATACTTGAAAGCATGATGTGGTAGCGATTAGTGAGACATGGTTGCAGGAGGGATGTGATTGGCAACTGAATATCCCTGGGTTTCATTGTTTTAGGTGTGATAGAGTCGGAGGGGCAAGAGGAGGTGGGGTTGCATTGCTTGTCAGGGAAAATATTACAGCGGTGCCTAGGAAGGATAGATTAGAGGGCACATCCACGGAGGCTATTTGGGTGGAACTGAGGAGTAGGAAAGGAGAGGTTACACTTGTAGGGGTGTATTATAGACCACCCGGAGGGGTCCGAGACCTAGAGGAGCAAATCTGTAGGGAGATAGTAGATATTTGTGATAAGCACAGGGTTATAATTATGGGAGATTTTAATTTTCCACATATAGATTGGGAAACACATTCTGTGAAAGGACTGGATGGGTTAGAGTTTGTGAAATGTGTGCAAGATAGTTTTTTACAACAATATGTAGAGGTGCCGACCAGAGAAGGAGCAGTGTTAGATCTACTGTTGGCAAATGGGATGGGTCAAGTGACGGAGGTTAGTGTTGGCGAGCACTTCGGGTCCAGTGATCATAATGCCATCAGCTTCAATGTCATTATGGAAAGAGAGAAGTCAGGGCCAAGGGTTGAGGTTTTTGATTGGGGAAAAGCTAGATTTGAGGAGATGCGAAAGGACTTGCAGGGTGTGCTTTGGGACAATTTGTTTTATGCGCAGGATGTAGTAGAGAGATGGAAGTCTTTTAAAGATCAGATTTTGAGAGTGCAAAAGCTTTATGTTCCTGTTAGGTTAAAAGGAGGGGCAAAAGGTTTGAGAGAGCCATGGTTTTCAAGGAATATTGCAAACTTGGTTCGAAGAAAAAAGGAGGCGTACATTAGATATAAGAAGCATGGAGTTAAGGAGATGTTTGAAAGATACTTTGAATGTAAGAGGAATCTTAAGAGAGGAATTAGGAAAGCTAAAAGAAGGTACGAGGAAACTATGGCAAGCAGGGTGAAAACTAATCCAAAAGAGTTCTACAAATATGTTAATGGTAAGAGGAAAGCTAGAGACAAAATTGGTCCCTTAGAAAATCAGAGTGGAAAACTGTGTGTGGAGCCTAGAGAAATGGGGGAGATATTGAACAGTTTCTTTTCTTCGGTATTCACTAAGGAGAAGGATATTGGGAGATGTGAGATAAAAAAAGCAAATTGGGTAAATATGGGGAATATAGAGATTACAAAAGGTGTAGTTTTAAGGCTTTTGAAGAATATAAAGGTGGATAAGTCTCCGGGACCAAACGGGATCTTCCCCAGGACATTGAGAGAAGTGAAGGAGGAAATAGCAGAGGCTCTGGCGGTAATTTTCCAAATGTCATTAGATATGGGGATAGTGCCGGAGGATTGGCGCATTGCGCATGTGGTTCCGTTATTTAAAAAGGGTTCAAGGAGGAAGCCTGGCAACTATCGGCCTGTAAGTTTGACGTCTGTGGTAGGTAAATTAATGGAGAAAATTCTTAGAGATAGTACTTATAAACATCTGGATAGACAGGGTCTGATCAGGAGCACTCAACATGGATTTGTGGGAGGAAGGTCATGTTTGACCAATCTGATTGAATTTTTTGAAGAGGTGACTAGGAATGTGGATGAGGGTAGCGCAGTGGATGTTGTCTATATGGACTTCAGTAAGGCCTTCGATAAGGTACCACATGGAAGGTTAGTTAGGAAGGTGCAGTCTTTAGGTATAAATTTTGAGATAGTCAAATGGATTGAACATTGGCTGAAAGGGAGAGGCCAGAGAGTGGTAGTGGATAATTGTCTGTCAGGTTGGAGGTCGGTGACCAGTGGTGTGCCTCAAGGATCTGTATTGGGCCCATTGTTGTTCGTTATATACATTAATGATCTAGATGATGGGGGTGGTGAATTGGATTAGTAAATATGCAGACGATACTAAGATAGGCGGAATAGTGGATAATGAAGAAGGTTTTCAAGGATTGCAGAGGGATTTGGGCTGCTTAGAAAAGTGGGCTGAAAAATGGCAGATGGAATTTAATGCTGATAAGTGTAAGGTGCTTCATTTTGGTAAGAAGAATCAGAATAGGACATACGTGGTAAATGGGAGAGCATTGAGGAATACAGAAGAGCAGAAAGATTTAGGAGTAACGGTACATCATTCCCCGAAGGTAGAAACTCACGTGAATAGGGTGGTGAAGAAGGCTTTTAGTATGCTGGCCTTTATCAATCATTGCATGGAATATAGGAGTTGGGAGGTGATGTTGAGATTGTATAAGACGTTGGTGCGGCCTAATTTGGAGTTCTGTGTGCAGTTCTGGTCGCCTAATTATAGGAAGGGTATAAACAGAGTGGAGAGAGTGCAGAGAAGGTTTACCAGAATGTTACCTGGGTTTAAGCATCTAGAGTATAGGGAGAGATTGGACAGATTAGGTCTTTATTCTTTGGAGCGTAGAAGGTTGAGAGGGGATTTGATAGAAGTATTTAAGATTATGAAAGGGATAGACAGAGTGGATGTGGATAGACTATTTCCGTTAAGAGGAGGAAAGATTAAAACAAGAGGACATGAGTTAAGAATTAAGGGGCAGAGGTTTAGAGGTAACATGAGGGGGAACTTCTTTACTCAGAGAGTGGTAGCCGTGTGGAATGAGCTTCCGGGAGAAATAGTGGCGGCGGAATCAATTGTATTATTTAAGAAAAGGTTGGACAGGTATATGGATGAGAAGAAGATGGAGGGTTATGGGCATTGTGCAGGGAGGTGGGACTAGAAAGGGGTGTTTGGTTCGGTGCGGACTAGAAGGACCTAATGGCCTGTTTCCGTGCTGTAATTGTTATGTTGTTATGTTATGTTATGGTTCTTTTTATGTTTTATATTAACGATTCAGATAATGGAATGAATGACTTTGTGGCCAAGTTTGCAGATAATATGAAGGTAGATGGAAGAACAGATAGTGTTTATGAAATAGGAAGGCTGCTCAAGGACTTGGACAGGTAAGAAAAATGGGCAGAAACTTGGCAAATGAAACATAATATTGGAAAGTGTATGGTCATGCATTTTGGTAGAAGAAATAAATGGGCAGACCATTTTCAAAATGGGGAAAACATTGAAAATTCCCAGATGCAAAGGGACCTGGAAGTTCTCAACCAGGACAGCCTGAAGGTAAACTCTCAGGTTGAGTTGGCAGTGAAGAAGGCAAATGCAATGCTGGCATTCATTTCAAGAGGAAAAGAATATCAGAGCCGTGATGTGATGTTGAGGCTTGATAAGGTGTTGGTAAAACCTCATTTGGAGTATTGTGAGAAGTTTTGGATGCCTCATTTTACAAAGGATGTGCTGATGTTAGGTAGCATTCAGCAGAGTTTTGCAATAATGATTCCAGGAATTTTTTATTTTCAAAGTGGTAATTTGCCTCACCCACTGGAAAAAGAATCTTATGGTGGTATGTGATGTCATGTATGTACTCTGACTATAAATCTGAAATCTGAAAGGGTTATCGAATAAGGAATGTAGTCAGCTCTTGGCCTATACTCTTTGGAATTTAGGGGAATGGAGGGGGGGGGGTTCTCATTTAAATATTTTCAATATTGAAAGGCATGGACAGACTAGATATAGAAATGATGCATCCCATGGTGGGAGAGTCTTGGACAAGATGGAACAACTTCAGGATAGAAGGGCACCTACTTAGACCAGCCAGGGTATGATCACTCTTTGAAATTTGTTGCCACAGGCAGTTGTGGATGCCAAGTCATTGGGTCTAGGCAGAGATTGATAGGTTCTTGATTAGCCAGGGCATCCAGGTTATGGGGAGAAGGGCGGGCAGTGGAAAAATGGATCAGGTCATGATTGAATGGTGGGGCAAATTCAATTGTTTCTGCTCCCATGTCTTATGATCTTATGGTGATCATTTTGAACTCTTTTTGTGAAGATTCACTGAATTAAGAGGGATGACCTGAAATTTCCTGGTTAAAATATTTAATGTGTCCTTTACTGCATCAACAATCATCATATCTGCATTTTTTGAGTGGACACACAAGACAAAGATGCAGAAAAACACCCCAAATGCATCCAAAATTGTTATTTGCAGTGGAGATTCAGAAGAATAGTTTTGGGTTGGAGGGCAAAGGGTTTATTGTTGTCCTTTCACTGGCATGTGGCATGTGATTTAACATAATTAACTTGGATGCAAGAAAGATGCTGGAAAATGTCAGACAAGAACAAAACATAATAGTCCAAATTTCCAATCAGTGCAATTTCATCAATGTGCAAAATGTTGTTATGCACATTTGCACACATTTAAGGGACATGCATGAATCCGATTTCTTGGAAAGAGTTATTCAGATGGAATGGATTATGTGACACGATAACACAATATTTCACCACTCCTGGAGTATTCTTGATTCTCGAAATGAATGAGAACGACAAATCGTGAATTTCAAGGTTTTTCATTCATCAACATTCATGTGATTTGTGGCCAGCGGCTCTGTAGATCAAAGAGGTTGAATGTCTCTTTTCAAGCAACATCTACAAGTCAAAGTAAGCAAAGTGTTTGGGGGTGGTGGGGAGGGGGTTGGTGGAAAAGGTCATGCATCTTACTTTAGATCAGGAGTTTGTTGAACAATTGAATGTTAGCTCTGTTTTTATGTAATAGTGAGACAAAGTACAACCCCCGTGCACCACAGCTTACGTTATTTTCAGATGTAAGCTGGATGAACCACTGAACATAAGTGTTAGCTGCATGATTCAATAATTGGAAAAGGGGTATAAGACTTCTGTAGAGCACTGCAGCTCTTGAAGTTCTGTGACAGCAACAAAAGTGGATGAGATAATTGGCTGTTCTTAAATCGACCTTTAACGTTCCTGCTCAGGACAGTATTTTAAATTCTCATTATTATTCCCTGAGAACAGTTCACAAGGAATGTTCGATAGATTTATTTCAAAAGCAAATTTGTAACTGAGCAAAGAGCAAGATATTTTAATACATGTATCAAGATCAGCTAAAGAGACTTCATTGCCTTTGTTCTGATGAGATGGCATTACAAGGAAAAGATGCTTACATTTATAAATATTGGTAATGATGCATCTGCAGCTTCGGGCATCACATTTTAAAGTAATATCAAAGGTGAGGCCAAATTTGGAGTACTATGTACAGTTTTGGTCACCAAATTATAGGAAAGATATAAACAAAATAGAGAGAGTGCAGAGAAGGTTCACGAGAATCTTGACAGGATTTCAAGGTTTGAGTTACAGGGAAAGGTTGTGCAGACTGGGGCTTTTTTCTCTGGAGTGTAGAAGATTGAGAGGGGACTTGATAGAGGTGTTTAAGATTTTAAAAGGGACAGACAGAGTAAATGTGGATTGGCTTTTTCAATTAAGAGTGGGGGAGATTCAAACTAGAGGGCATGGTTTAAGATTGAAGAGGGAAAATTATAAGGGGAACATGAGGGGAAATTTATTTATGCAAAGGGTGGTGGGGATGTGGAATGAGCTTCCGACAGACGTGGTCGAGGCTGGATCATTGGTTACATTTAAGGAAAGACAGTATAGTTACATGGATAGGAGAGGACTGGAGGGGTATGGACCGGGTGCTGGTCAGTGGGACTAGGAGGGTGGGAATTTGTTACGGCATGGACTAGAAGGGCTGAACTGACCTGTTCTGTGCTGTAAGTGGTTATATGGTTATATGGTTTTATGGTTTGAGAGAGTGCAGAGAGAATTTCATAGTCTGACACTTGGGATGAGGGACTTGAGTTATGCAGAACCACAGCAAGACAAGGATTGTTCTGAAAACAGAGATTGATGGCATCAAATTTAATGAAGGCATTATGAACAGTGAATAATTTTATTGCCACACAAATTGAAACACCGCAATAAGCTTAGTCTTTTGTGCTATCCAGGCAATCTAAGACATACAGAAAGGAGTGAAAAATAACGTCAATAAATAAGACAACAATGTGGGAAGTAATATTACAGTAGCCAAAAAGTGCACATTATAGAGAAAAGTTCAAGAACATGGTGCAGGAAATGGAAAAAAATATTGTGACTTTTAAAAAAAGGACAATGGTATCATCTTTCGCCAGTGTGAAATTCACTCATGAGCCTGATGACATTTGGAAGGAAACCACCCTTGATAAAAGGTAAAAGAAGAGAATAAATGACATTGGATGATTTGTTGAGTATTTTTTCAGCTCTCCCAACTCATCAAGAGATTGAGATGGGAGTCAATAGAGGGAAGGTTGATTTTTGTGATGACCTGATCTGTCTTTAACATTCTCTTCAATTTCTTGTGGTCTTAGGGAGAGCAGTTCCCATAACAATTTGTGAGTTGGTTACATTTACTCCTAAGAACTTGAAGCATTCCACCATCTCCACCTCAGCTCCCATCTATTTTCCAAAATCAAAAACCAGCTCCTTTGTCTTGCTGACATTGGGGCAGAGGTTGTTACCTTGACAGATTGCCATGAGACTATCTCGTTTCAATATTCCATGTTGTTATTTTTTGAGATTCGATCAACTAGAGTAGTGTTATCTGCAGACTTGTAGGTGGAGTTATAGCAGTGTTTCACCACACTGTTATTAGGACATAAGGGATTGTGTGCACAATCTTGAGGAGAACTGGTGCTTAGGATTTACATGGAGAAGGTGGTATCACCAAAACTCGCTGCTTGTAGTGCACAGGTTAGAATGTTGAAGAAGCATTCACCCAGGGAAGTAATGATACCTATGTTTTTGAGTTTTTGCATGAGTTTGTTTGGGACAATGGTGTTGAAATCAGATCTACAGTCAATAAACAGGATTCAGACATAGGTGTCCTTGTTGTCCAAATGTTCCAGAGTAGAGTGCTGAGTCAGGAAGAAAGCATCTGCATGAATCTGATGCAATGGTGGACAAATTAGTGTAAATTAAGGCTGGCGAGGAGATGGAAGTTAATGTGTGGCAAGACCAACCTTTCCAACCACTTCACAATGATGGATGTCAAAAACAATGGGGATAATTATTGAGACACGTTTTATTTGGTGCCAGAATAATTGTGGACTTTGTAAAGCATGTTGGAACTTCAGTTTGTGGCATGGAGACAACATTAAAGATGTGTGTGAATGGTCTCACCAGCTGGTCCACACAGGCTCTCAGACAGGGCCGGGAACTCCACCAGGACCAAATGCTTTTAATGAGATCACTCTCAGGAAGGTTGATCTGACATTATGTGTAGATACCAATGTACTGAGACCATTGAGGATGATATAGATTATATAGAATGCATTGAGTTGCCTGTAATTCGACTCAACTTCACTTTGTGGACCATGAGAGCAGGCATACCTTGGTAGATATATGAATTGTATGTCTTGGACTCTAACTTGGCCTGGTATTTCCTCTTGTCATCTTGGCATTCAAGTCAGATGCCCATGATCTGCACAAGAGAACCAAGGGTGACCTCCAAAAGATGACAGTGGGTTTAAGAACAAGTAGGGCTTTTCTCCTGGAAGTGATGGAGGATATAATGCAATAGAGATATCTAAGACCATGAGAGTTGAAGAGAGGGTTGACAAACAACACCTTTTTCCAGGTCAGCAATAGACAATACCCAAAGACGTTAATTTGAGTGGCAGAAGGTTTAGGAGAGATTTCAGATGTTTTTTTTTTTGTTTACACAGAAGATTATGGATGCCTGGAATGTACTGCTGTGTGTAGTGGAGAACATTTGTACATTGGGGACATTTAGGGAGGTACATAGATGTGAAAAAAATGGAGGGATATGGATGTGGGGAGGAATGGGTTAAAATGATTGCAGACTAGGTTTTTATAGGTCAGCATAACATTGGTGGTCAAAGGGCATGACTGTGTTGTGTTGATCAATGTTCTTTGTGTGGGTGGGTGATAGAATTTGAGGCAAATTGATGGGAATATGGGGGAGAATAAAATGGGATTATGTAATTAGGATCCTGATGGCCATCATGGAGTCGTGAACTGAAGGGTTTGCTTTCATGCTAAAACTCTATGACTTTAGAGCTCTATTAACTTCTGTGAGTTGTGACAATCCAGAAATTGCTAACTTATAGTTGATGAAAGTAGACACAAAAAATATTGTCAATAGGAATTGGATAGATAGTTCCAGATGGAAATAGTTGCTAAGATTTGGAAGACAAGCAACAAAGTGGGATTAATTGAATTATTTTTCAAACACCTGGCACAGTGACAATGGATTCTGCCTTAGATCCTTCCTAAACATCAGATATAATGGATGGAAATCCAACATTCAAATCTCCATAGTTCCAAGGTTGTCATAGTAAAGTTTCACAATTGAAGACAAATTGTTCTGAGGGTGTGAATGATGATGACCTTCTCACATTTATAGAATATAAATGGAAATTGGAAATTGTCAGGTTGAACCAAAAGCTCTTGTGATGGCTTGCTGGACCACTTCAGGTGGCATTAATCTTCAGCAATGTAGCCTGGCCTATGTGACCTGCTGAGTTTCTCCAGCATGTTTGTGCATTGCAGTGGTGTTCAAAATATAGGGAAACCATGGAGGTGACCAATGAGAAGGTGGGATCACTTTCTTAAAGGTAATCAGTGAAGCATTTTTTCATTCACAATAATTTGAAACTTCAAGGGGAAGTCACTTGACATGGAGGATGTAGGATGTCGGATCCTAAAACTCCTGGGAAAATAGAAGAAAATGATTGTCTAAATGAAGTAAACAGAAATTAAAATACAAAGGAAGAATAGAAGAACTTAACTTTGCCTTAAGAAAAGAAATATTGTTGCTGGAGCAGATGAAGGTGTTGCTCTTAAATATGAAGATGCAGGGAAATCGAGGATCTGGAGTGATGACCAGGGCCTGTCAGAGAATTGAATGGCTGGGAACAGCAGCAAGTTGGACCAGTCTGCTGGCTGGGGAAGATGGCGCCAGGCTAAGGGAAATAGATTCTTTAAGCAAGGACAGATCATCAAATTCAAGTTATATGATTGATTGCAATGAAGTTACTTCAGTCTATAAAGATGTTAAACAAGTTAAATATAAAGCTAAGGCTATACAAAAGGATAAAAAGAACATCAATATTGAATTACAACAGATGGTTTGGGAAATGTTGATTATATGGAGTTAATGCAAATAGAAATAAAATATTTAAGATCTAAGGTTAATAAAATGAATGAAAAATATAAGCAGTTATCAAACAAGGGTGAAGAAAATCAGCAAGTTATGAAAATTTGGCAAATGTTGGAAATGTAAAGGAGAAGCTGGAAAAATTGTTGAGAGGAAGATAATTTCAGAAAAAAATTGAAAATATGGAAAATATTAATAGTAGAAATAACATTAAGATTGTTGTTTTGGAGGAAGGAGAAGAAAAGCATGATATGAATCAGTTCCTCCAAGGATGGATACCCAAGCTTCTGGGGGTAAATCAATTAGAAGGTGCAATTGAAATTGAAAAATCACATCAAGCCCTCAGACCACAGCCACAATCAGATGAGAAATCTCGATCTATAGTAATTGAGTGTTTAAAATATCGAGACAAGGAAAAGATTTTAGCTTACCAGTAGTAAAAGTAAGAATAAAGGAGAGTTCAATTGAATATCATGGTTCGAAGGTTTTATTTTATCCAGCTATTACTACGTAGTTGTTGGCTAAGAGGAGACAGTTTAATGAAGTCAAGAGAAGCCTTTTGGAAAAGGGATTTAAGTTTATGTTACATTAACCAGTGATGATGAAAATTGTACTACAGGATGGAAAAAATAATTTTCTTTTATGGATCACAATCAGGCCTCAGATTTTATGGAAAATTTGCCTTTTAATAGGCTGAGTAAATGAGAGGAAATCATTTGGAATGAGGCAATGGACTAGTAAATTATAGGCTTTGTTTTGATGTAACACCTGGGAGGTGAAGGGTACCAATGATTATCTAAATGAAGTAAACAGAGATTAAATACGAAGGAAGAATATAAGAACAGTCCACTTAGCTTTTAAAATGCCTCTGAAGAAAAGAATTATTGCTGCTGGAGCTGATGAGGGTGTTGATCTTAAATATGAGGAGAGGCCTTTGATGGAGAGAAATTCCAGATCTGGAGTGATGACCAGGGCCTATCAAAGAGTTGAGTTGCTGGGAGCAGCAGAAAATCTGACCAGCCTGCTGGCTGGGGAAGATGGCACTGGGCCAAGGGAAACAAATTATTTAAAGAAGTTAAGATCATTGAATTCGAGTGAGACGATTGATTTCAGTGAAGGGAAGTTTTCTTCATGATCTCGTCAATTTATGGAGAGTTTGGAAAAGATTTAGCAAGAATTATGGAACAAGGATAAGAGAGGAAAATGATACAAGTTTATGTAAGGTTATCCAGTGATGATGAAGATTGCATTACCGGATGGCAAAAGAATTTTATATGGATTACAAACAGGCATCAGATTTTGTGGAAACTTTGCCTTTTAATAGGCTGGGTAAATGAGAAGGAACTATTTCGAATGAGGCAATGAACTAGTAAATTAGTGACTGTTTTGATGTAACACCTGGGAAGTGAAGGGTACCAGAGTCTATCAGCCGCTGTTCATGGGCTCGTTGTGCTAAAAAGCCACATCCCACATGATAGAGGGGGTGGTGCTATATTCTTTAGCGCCAATTAGGGGGGGAGGGGTTTACTTCTTTTTCTCATAAGGATTTTGGAGAAATTGGATGGGTTGGGAGGCTTCTTTTCTTTTCCTTTTTTTCAATTTTTCTTTTCAAATGTAAAAGTGTGATTAATCATGAATGAAATGTATGTAATGTAATTGATTGTATGGCATCTATAAAAAAATTTAAAAATATATTTGAAACTTCCACTGTATTTTATGTTCACTTACAGACATAAATTGTTTTGACTTTTGTATTATCATTGCTAGTTTTTGCAAGGGCACATTTCAATAATTAATACATTTTGTTTGGAAAATTTTATTTATCATTTGCATCAATACAGACAAAAAATTCAATGAATACAAAATTTCCCTTTCTTTGGAAGCACTGTTTTAAACACTGTTTTAAAATTAATCGTTTTATCATACATAATGATACAAAAAAATGTTTAAATTTTCTCCACAACCCCCCTCCATTCCAAAAGTAAGAAAAAAGAAGAGAAAAGAAAAGGAAACCTACTGTTACGTGTGTATATATATCTTCATTAATTATTATTATTAATTTCTAATTGCGTGGAGTGAATAAAGTGGAAATAAATATTGTAATCTCGGAAAAAAATATTCATTTTAATACAATTCACTCATCCTATTAACATTATTGGTAAATCTTTCCATCTTCTCAAATCCTCTTCCAACTTTTTTTAATCATGGCAAATAATTTAACTTAAACAAATTATTAGTATTTCTATTAATTTTTATTCCTAAATATAACCATATAACCACTTATAGCACAAAACAGGCCAGTTCGGCCCTACTTGTTCATGCCGTAACAAATCCCCACCCTCCTAGTCCCACTGACGAGTACCCGGTCCATACCCCTCCAGTCCTCTCCTCTCCATGTAACTATCCAGTCTATCCTTAAATGTAACCAATGATCCCGCCTCGACCACGTCTGCCGGAAGCTCATTCCACATCCCTACCACCCTTTGCGTAAAAAAATTTCCCCTCATGTTCCCCTTATAATTTCCCCCCTTCAATCTTAAACCATGCCCTCTAGTTTGAATCTCCCCCACTCTTAATTGAAAAAACCTATCCACATTTACTCTGTCTGTCCCTTTTAAAATCTTAAACACCTCTATCAAGTCCCCTCTCAATCTTCTAAGCTCCAGAGAAAAAAGCCCCAGTCTGCACAACCTTTCCCTATAACTCAAACCTTGAAATTCTGTCAAGATTCTCGTGAACCTTCTCTGCACTCTCTCTATTTTGTTTAAATCTTTCCTATAAGTTGGTGACCAAAACTGTACAGAGTACTCCAAATTTGGGCTCACCAATGCCTTGTAATATTTCATCATAACCTCCTTACTCTTGAATTCAACACTCTGATTTATGAAGGCCAACATTCCAAATGCCTTCTTCACCACACCATCTACCTGAGTATCAGCCTTAACGGTACTCCTAAATCCCTTTGTTGCTCTGCACATCTCAATAGCCTACCATTTAAGGCATATGACCTATTTAGATTTGCCTTTCCAAAATGTAACACCTCACACTTATCTGTATTAAATTCCATCAGCCATTTCTCAGACCACACTTCCAGCCTTCCTAAATCACCTTTTAATCTACGGTAATCTTCCTCACTAACCACAATATCACCAATCTTTGTATCATCCGCAAACTTGCTTATCCAATTCTCCACCCCTACTTCCAGATCGTTAATATATATAACAAACAATAGTGGACACAGGACCGATCCCTGAAAAACTCCACTAGTCACCGGCCTCCAATTGGACAAACAAATTTCTACCACTACTCTCTGACACCTCCCATCCAACCAATGCTGAATCCATTTCACTACCTCCTTATTTATACCTAATGCCTCCACTGTTTTTCCTAACCTCCTGTGGGAAACTTTGTCAAAAGCTTTACTAAAGTCTAAATAGACAACATCCACAGCTTTCCCTTCATCAACCTTCGTTGTAACCCCCTCGAAAAACTCAATCAGGTTTGTCAAGCATGATCTACCCCTGACAAAACCATGCTGATTACTCCCTATCAATCCCTGTTCCTCCAAATATTTGTAAATACCATCCCTCAGAACACTTTCCATCAACTTGCCCACCATAGACGTCAGACTCACGGGCCTATAATTCCCAGGTTTACATTTGGACACTTTCTTCAACAGTGGAACCACATGCGCAACCCTCCAATCCTTTGGCACTACCCGCGTGGACAGTGACATCCTAAATATCTCTGTTAATGGCCCCACTATCTGTCCACAAGCCTCCTTGTCCGGTCCCGGAGATTTATGCACCTTTACCTTTTTCAACACAGGCATCACTACCTCCTCGGTTATCCTTATATGCTTCATGACCTCCCCACTATTTTTCTTTACTTCAACTGGTTCAATATTTTTTCCCTAGTGAATATCGAGGCAAAGAAATCATTCAAAATTTCCCCCATTTCCTCTGACTTCTCATTCAGCCTACCCTCGCTATCTAAAAGGGGTCCAATTTTATCCCTCACTAATCTTTTACTTTTAATGTACCTATAGAAACCCTTTGGATTTATTTTTACTCTGTCTGCCAAAGCCTCTTCATGCCTTTTATTGGCCTTTCTAATTTCTTTCTTAAGATTCCTTCTACACTCCTTGTAGTCCTCCTTCAACTTCTCAGCTCCCTGCTCTTTATACCTCTTGTACACCTCCCTTTTTCTCCTAACCAAATTTCCAATATTCCTCAAAAACCAAGCCTCCCTATGACTTCCAGCCTTTCCTTTGATCCTCACTGGGACATATCTACTCTGTACCCTCAAAATTTATTTTTTGAATATCCTCCATTTTTCATTAACATCCTTACCTGAAAATATCCTGTCCCACTCAATACTCCCCAAATCCCTTCTTATTCCTTCGAAATTTCCTCTTCTTCAATCCAGAGCCTCAACTTTAGGCCCCTCCTTGCTCTTCCCTAAAACTACCCGAAAACTAACAGAGTTATGATCACTAGACCCAATTTGTTCTCCAACATTAATGTCTGATACCTGACCGAGCTCGTTCCCTAACAGGAGATCCAGTATTACACCATCCCGAGTCAGTTCTTCTACTAATTTATTTAGAAAACAATCTTGAACACATTTAATGAACTCTAGCCCATCCAGCCCTCTAACTGTATGGGCCTCCCAATCAATGTGAGGGAAGTTAAAATCTCCCATGATCACTACCTTATGATCTCACACATATACATTATCTCCCTACAAATTTGTTCCTCTAATTTTCTTGGCCCCTTTGGTGGTCTGTAATACACACCTATTAGCACCCTCATGCCTCCTTCACCCCTCAATTCCACCCAAACAGCCTCACTGGACTATCCATCCAGACCATCCCACCTCATGGCAATAATGTCCTCCTTAACAAGCAGAGCAACTCCTCCCCCTTTTTTACCCCCTGATCTATCACATCTAAAACAAATGTATCCTGGAATATTAAGTAGCCAGTCCTGCCCCTCCTGTAGCCAGGTCTCACTACTTGCCACAATATCATGACCCCAAGTATCTGTCCATGCTCTAAGCTCATCTACCTTGTTCACTATGCTTTACTATATTTAATGCATAATTTTTCCATTTAAATTTAGTCAATCTTTTAGACTAAGAATAATCCATATCCACCATAATCCTCACTTTTGTCAACATTGACTTGATAACCCAATACTAGTCCATATTGTTTTAATCTCTCATTCAACTTATTTAATGATATTTCTGGTCTCATTAAATATACTATAACATCATCTGCAAATCAACTAATTTTATGATTTTATTACATACCTCAAAACTTTAATTTTTTTATCAGTTGTAATTATTTCTGTTAATGTTTCGATTGCTAATGCAAATAAAAACACTGATAATGGGCAACCTTGTCTAGAAAACCTTTCTAACAAAAGGGGTTTTGACATTTGATTATTTGAATTCACTTTTGCTTTTGATTGATCATATAATGCTTTTATCCAATTTATAAAAGTATTTGGAATCCCAAAAGTATTAAGTATTTCAAATAAAAATTCCCATTCCAATCTATCGAATGCTTTCTCTGCATCTAAAGCTACCACCACTGCTGGAATCTTTCTATTTTGTGCTATATTTATCAAATTTAAACATTTAACAATATTATCTACTGCTCTTCTATTCCTAATAAAACAAGTTTGATCCACAGTTATAAATTTTGGCAAAAAATCAGCTAACCTGTTAGCTCATAATTTTGATACAAATATGTAATCAGTATTTAATTTTGATATGAAGAAGGTTGTAAACAATATTTCCCTTTCTTTGGAAGCACTGTTATTAACACTGTTTTAAATTAGTCTGGTATATTATGCACCTTTTTCATTTGGTCATTTTTCATTTGGTGTAATACAGGCTTTAATAACTCCTTAAACTCTTTATAAAATTTTGTTAGAAAACCATCTTCACTTGGTGCCTTATTATTCTATAAAGACATTAGGGTCTCATAAACTTCTATTTCAGGAAACATTTCAGACAACCTTAACACAGGCAGTTTAACTTGTCTCAAATAATCTTTTATTTTATTATCTTTCACAAATTCTGAATGATAAAGTTTAGCATAAAATACCTTAAATTTATTATTTATTTCCCATGTTTTATAAATAATCTGACCTGAAGGTTTCTTAGTTGCAGTTATTATTCTAGAATTTTTTTTGTCATGCTAAAACTTTGAGCCCTTTCACCCAGCTCATAGTATTTTTGTTTCAATCTCATTATATTTCTCTCCACTCTATATGTGTCTATTGAATTACATTTTAATTTCTTTGACTCTAGCAGTTTTCTTTCCTCCTCATCTTTTTGCACTTGAATTTCCTTCTCTAATATTGTTTTTTCTTTATATAACTGATCTACTTCTTTCATATAATCTTTCTTTTCTTCAGAAGTGTAGTTTATTACTTGACCTCTTAAAAATGCTCATTGAATCCCATAGTCTCATAGTCCCATAGGATAAACTTACTCATAACTGAATCTTTATTGGTTTCAAGAAAAAAAATCTGTTGCTTCACATAATCACAAAATACTTTTTTCTTTAATAACGTTGTATTTAACCTCTCTCTATAAAAGTGGTTCCCAACCTTTTTCTCCAAACTCACATACTACTTTAAGTATTCCCTCTGCCATAGGTGCTTTGTGATTAGTAAGGGATTGCATAAGGTGGGATGTGGGAGGAAGGAAATAAATTTGAAAACCACTTTTTAATCATGCCTAATTAACTTGTTATGTGCATGGTTTCATAACTCCAAAGGAAATGGGCCAATGTCAATTTTTCTCAAGCAAAATATTTTGGTAACAATTGGGTCGAGAGCAGTGGTTCTCAACCATCCCTTCCCACTCACATGCCACCTTAAGCAATCCCTTACTAATCACAAAGCACTGATGGCATAGATAATACTTAAAGTGGCATGTGAGTTGGAAGAAAAGGGTTGGGAACCACTGCTCTATAACCTGTCTTTTGCACTTCTTCCAACAAAATTGACAAAATTAAAGGTGAATGATCTGATTAAACTCATGCTTGTACCTTTTGTACTTTATGTTGAAATTGTGTAGAAATTAGATACACATCCATTTGTGATTATGTTTTATATCGAAAAGAGTAAAGGGAATAATTCTTTCATTTGGAGAAATTTTTCTCCAAATATCCACTAGGTCCATATCTTTCATTAAATCTCTTACCATTTTGCTACTTTATTTTTCATCATTTTATCTCCTGACCTATCTAATTTAGGGTCTAAAGCAAGATTAAAACCTCACCCTAATATAATTTTCCCCTTAACATTAAATAAATACTGAAAAACAACTTGCATAAATTTAACATCATCTAAATTTGGTGCATATACATTAATTAGTGTCCATTGTTCTGAATAGATAAGACAATTTACCATAACATACCTTCCAGCTACATCTATACTAATATCCAGTATTTAACTGGTAATTTTTTATTTATAAATTTTGCTGTAGCTCAAGCCTGAGAGTTAAATGATGATGCTACTACAGACCCTACCCTGTCTCTTTTTAATTTTTAACCATATAACCATATAACCACTTACAGCACAGAACAGGCCAGTTTGGCCCTACTAGTCCATGCCGTAACAAATCCCCACCCTCCTAGTCCCACTGACCAGCACCCGGTCCATACCCCTCCAGTCCTCACCTATCCATGTAACTATCCAGTTTTTCCTTAAATGTAACCAATGATCCCGCCTCGACCACGTCTGTCGGAAGCTCATTCCACATCCCTACCACCCTTTGCATAAATAAATTTCCCCTCATGTTCCCCTTATAATTTTCCGCCTTCAATCTTAAACCATGCCCTCTAGTTTGAATCTCCCCCACTCTTAATTGAAAAAGCCTATCCACGTTTACTCTGTCTGTCCCTTTTAAAATCTTAAACACCTCTATCAAGTCCCCTCTCAATCTTCTACGATCCAGAGAAAAAAGCCCCAGTCTGCACAACCTTTCCCTGTAACTCAGACCCTGAAATCCTGTCAAGATTCTCGTGAACCTTCTCTGCACTCTCTCTATTTTGCTTATATCTTTCCTATAATTTGGTGACCAAAACTGTACACAGTACTCCAAATTTGGGCTCACCAATGCCTTGTACAATTTCATCATAACCTCCCTACTCTTGAATTCAATACTCCGATTTATGAAGGCCAACATTCCAAATGCCTTCTTCACCACACCATCTGCCTGAGTATCAGCCTTGAGGGTACTATTTACCACATTCATGTTCCTTTTCTGTCAAATGTGTTTCCTCTAAAAATGCTATGTCCACATTGTTTTTTTTCAATTATACTAATATTTTTTTCTGCTTTATTTGATTTTGAATCCCGTTAATATTAATACTAATAAAATTCAATTTATCAGCCATCTCATCTTCCACGTAACCTATTAACCATCCATCTTTCCACCTCCACTCTTCTCTCATTCAAACGCTAATAATGTAATTGTTATATTTAGGTGTATTAAAAAAAAGAAAAGAAATAAAGAAAAAGATAGAACACCCCCCTCCCACAAAAGGCATGCATTACGTCCTTACTTCCCTGGTCTATAGGAGTTTGTGATCAAAACCACACCCACAGACTCCACAGAGGCCAGGCTCATGCTACCAAGTAACTCCCCCAAATTATTATACTGTCTCTTATTGCCTCCAATCTATTCAATCTCTACCAGTTACCAATTTCAGTTTTCCCAAGATCTACTGGGTAAGAACTTTTCTCCCTAATACTCTCTCTCTCTCTCTCACTCTCTCTCTCAAAACATATCTACATATCTTTTCAACTTTATATCCTCAGCTGAAATCTTTCTGCATCTTCTCTCATTTCAAGCATCACCCAGTTCTCGTCTCTTTTTCTCAGGCAATGAAACTGCAAACACTTTTGTTTCATTGGGTTCTATTTTTTCCTTCAGGAACAAAAATCTTCAATACTGCCGGATACCTTAAAACAAAAGTATAACCATTATCCAATGTACACTTTTAACAGGGTTGAATTGATTTCTCTTTTTCAACAAATCAAAACTTTTATCAGAATAAAAGAAGATATTATTTCTATTATAAATTAATGGTGATTGTCTTTCTTTTGCTTGTTTCACCGCCAGTTCCAGGATCCTTTCCCTCACTTCATAACAAAGTAACTTGGCCAGTATTGAATGTGGATTTTGATCTGGCTGCAGGTTTGGTCGTAATGCTCCATGGGCTCCTTCAATCTAGATATCTCTTTGAAATTCAGTTATCTCCAAAGATTGCCAAATCCAACATTGCAAAAATCCCTTCATGTGTTGTCCTTCATCGCCTTCTTTAAGTCCAATAATTTTTATATTATTTCTTCTACTGAAATTTTCTAACATATCAATTTTTTGAGTTAATTGATCTTTTATTGCAGCCGCTTCTGCTTGAAGTTTTTTCATTTGTTCTTTAACATTTTCAACTTCAAATTCATTCCCTTTAATTTTTTATTCCACCACTTCAAATTTTTTATACATTTCCAACAATATTTTTCCACCTTTCTTTGTATAACCCTTATTTTCAACTATACTTTCATTACATTTTTAAATTGTCAACTGCACCAGAGATTGCTGAAATGTATCTATATATCACTTCATTTCTGTTGTAGATATGTGTCTCTTTTATTTTCTCTTGTCTTTTTAGTCAAAACTCTTTGTTCTACATATGTTTCCTCTTCTTGATCACTGGAGCTGGAGGCTTCTTGAGACTTTTTCAAAATTGCCTCCGTACTTTTTCTGTGCTCGTGCATGTGCAGAGTCGTTTCTTCTCCTGTGGCAGGTGGCTATTGTCAGGGGAGACCTTGCACATTAACATCCAAGGTCTCCCCAGCTCCAGGCTTATCCTACCTTTGGGGTAGCTGCAGGATCCTTCATCCTCTTTATCTTCATCCTTTTCTTGTTCAAGTTCTTGAAAGATAGTAATCATGTTATCCTTCTTAGGTGGCATTCTGAGTTGTTCTGTTGGCTTTCCAACAGCTTTTCTTTCTATTTTCTTTAAATCACTTCATCATTTTTAACTCTTTTTTGAAACTTTTACGGAGAGAGAAGAGATTCCAAGTCTAGCCTCACGTCATTATGTGGCTCGTCCCCTTCACTAGTTAATTCTTAATCCAATGCTATTCAGCTAATGTACTCTGAGTCTTAAAACAATTTCGTTATGATACTGAACAGAAAGAGTGGTGTAATTGGAGCCATGCTCCAAGAAATCATTAGCCCATGCAACAGGAAAAAAGGAAGAAGATTTGAAAATATTGTGGAGTGAGAGGAGCAGTTTTGATCCCTGGACATCTGTACAGACAAATTCTGAAATTGGCTAGGAATTTATAAGCAATCAGAGAAAACTGAAATTGTTTAGTACCTCTTGCAAATATTGTCCTTGCCTGAAACATTAATGCTGTCTCTTCCATTCAGACACATGCAAAAATTTGCTGTATATTCCCAAAGGTTATGGGAATACCACAATGGGAATAAGACTAGATAATTCTGCCCCTCAAGGACCACCCCGCATAATTGGCAACATATTATTTTTCCATGTGATTAATACAATCCACTCTCAATGCTATACCTACTTATTATTTCTGTTTGTTTAGATACAAAAGATCAGCTATGAAGGTGAATTAAATCCTGCTGTCGATTGCTGCTGAGACATAATGTTTCCTGCCTTTGTTTCTTCATCATTGTTGAAGACTTAAATCTATCTATAGTGACAGAGTGCTTGTGATCCTCCTTACCACTAGAGGGAGTTGGATATTAATTTGTGGCAGCTGGGGTTGGATTCAAGATGGATGCCTCCACACACAGTTTGTACTTTGGCTAATAAAGTATAATTGTTTTAAAAGAACCCAAGCTTCTTTATTACAATAAAAAGTGTGACAGATTATGTTACATTTTATATTATAATATGTTTTTGGAAAATTGATTGTGGGAGTAGTGTAGATCACAAACAAACACCAACAATTCAAAACAGATCTAATTTTAAAATGCAAGAGCTTTGCATTAGCTGGTGCCTACAAGTCTGCAAAGACAATAGACTACTGTGCTGGAGATTTTCACAATGAGGTGCAAATGGAAGGGTCATGTCAGGTATCTGATAAGGTCTCTCATGAATTGATTTTGGGAGTCAACAAGCTGTTTGGGTGGAGTGTGCTGTTTTAGGAGGGTTATGTGGTTTTGGAAGCAGAGAGGGTCAAACAGGTTTTTCTCTGAGTGTGACAGAGAGAGAAAGAGAGAGACATTTTTCTGCAGTGACTTTTGGAAGCTTGTTTGAAACCCCATTTTGAGACAGGTTGTGAGTTCTGAGTTCAGCCTGTTCAAAGTCCTTGGGGTCCATACAAGAGGAGATGGCTGGCTGTATAATATTTCACCTGAGATAAGGGTAACAGAAAAGGAACTCTGTGGTGACATGCAGAAGAAGAGGTTATCATCTGGAAAACCCTGATGGGGCAAGATTCTTTGGCAAGACACTGAAGTGCCTGATTGGAAGAAATCAGTTTGTGCATGTTCAACGAGCAACAAATCTCTCTCTGAGTGGTAAGCATTTGTCTTTCAAGCACCAAATCCTGGTGAAGATTCATAAATGTTAAATTTTGTGCACAATATAGGAATTGTCTGATGCCAGTGAACTTGGAGGAGTGAGAACTGAGGTTGGACTGTGAATCAAATAACTTTTCTGAATTTACACACACATTACATACATGTGCTCTTAGAAATAGAAGGGAGTTAAGTTAAGTTAATAGTAATAAATTAAAGTTCGATCCTGTTTTTATCTTTAAAGAAAATTAAAAGTAACTTTAGTTTAAGTAACCATTTGTCTTCGTGAATTTTTGTTGCTGCTGGGTTTTGGGGCCCTCTGGGCCCGTAACAAAAGAAACATCACGTTATCTTTTCAATTGACTAACGGTAGAAGCATCAAAATAGAAAAGGGTGTCAGAATGGATATTTATTGATGTAAGATTTGAGAGATTTGCCTTGGATTTCCCTTAGGTCAACACAATATTCATCATGAGATTTTCTGGAATTCTGTACAATAACTATGAATAGCTTGGATGGTCATTTGGGGAAAAAAAATCTGTGATAAGATAACATTCTTCATTGGTTGTTTTTGTCCTGCTTTGTAAGCAGACTTTTTTGAATAAAACTCACATCTTAAAGCATTAAACTGTGATTCACAAAAGTCAGAGAAGCATTCTGGAAGCGCACAACAGGTTAGGTAGCATAAATGGGGAGATAAACTTGGGGCATACATTGAAGGTGAATGGGGATAGAAAAAAAAAAAGATCCTGATATGATGGGAAGTAAGGGAAGTGGTGGAGATGCAGACCATCATAACATTTGAAAGATGTTCAGAAAGATACACATATAGGAAAGGTTCAGAGGTACATGGCCATACACAGTAAAATGGCAAAGGTTTGGTCAGTGCATGAAGAAGTTGGGACGAAAGGCCTATTTCTATGCTATAGAGCTCTGTGACTATGAGAATCAGTGTTGGTATTTTGGATTAACAATCCACATCTACAACTTCAAGAATGAGAAAACAAATGTGTTGCAGAGAAGACGTAGCTGGAGAGTTCTTAGGAAATGTTTGTGATTTGGAGCAGATCAAAGTCATCAAGGTAACAAACATTGTTAAAAACTGTCAGTTGGAAAGTTGGAAAAAGAGAATCAAATTGAACAAAGATATACCTGACAGCTCATAAAACATTAAAAAGCACAGTAATAGGTCCTTCGATTCACGATGTTGTGCCAACCTAATCAACAATCCAAACTTTCCCTACCACATGCCTATAACCCTCTAATTTTCTTGCATCCATGTGTCTAGAAGTCTTTTCAATCTTAACATTGTACCACTATTCCCTGGCAATGCATTCTACTACACTCTGGGTAAAAAAAATCCTCACTCTTAAACTTTTCTACCCTTACCTCATGCAGATGTCCTCTGATGTTTGCTATTGTCCTCTTATGTGCTGGCTGTCCACCCAATTTATGCTTCTCAAATCTTGTAGGCTTCTATTGCATTACCTCTGTTTGCACTGAGTTAAGTTTACTGAATTTGAAGTGCAATTAAATTCCTGCCATATTTAAAAGAGTAGTTTGGGATTCTGGTTGATGGAAAAAGGTAATCAATCACTCTTCTTCTCATGGTATATTCCAATACATCTAGCCATTATCTCTTCTCTCCCATGATCTCTGTATCGACTGTACAAACACTACCCCCCCACTCCCTACCTCATCAATTTAAAACATCTTTGATTTCTCATTTTTATTGTTCTGACACTTGACCCAAAAGCTTAATGCTCTTTCTTGCCTTACTAATAATGCTTGACCTTTTTGAGTGCTTCCAGCATGTTGTTCTTTCATTTTAATCTTTTAACATTATACGTGCTGAAATACTGTGTTGAATAGAAGGTCTGCAGATCCTGGGACAAGCATGCTGGAGGAACTCAGCAGGTCACACAGCATCCACAGGAAGTCAAGTCGAGTCAAGTAACCAAAGTTTCAGCCCAGATGGCGCTAACACTCCAATTTCCATTGCTTCTTTCCCAAGTCTCTCTCTTTCCCTATCCCTCTATCTCCTTTTCTCAAGTTCCCCTCTCCCTTCCCCTCCTTCTTCTATCAGAGTTATCCTCAACCCTCTCCCTTTATAACTTCTCAGCATTTTTCTCTTCTAACCTTTCACCTGTGTCCACCTATGACCTTTAGCCTGTGCTTTTTCCCCCATCTCCCATCTTTTTTTATTCAGATGCCTGCCTGTTTTTGCTCATCCCTGGTGAAGGGTCCAGGCCAAAATCGTTGGTATCCTTTACTTCCTATGGATGCTGCAAGACATGCTGAGTTTCTCCTGCATGTTTGTACCGCACTAAAATGCAGTGTGAAATTTCAGTGAAGGTCAAGACAACTGCATCTATTACTGTTAAATTTCTTCATCTTTGTCACGGGCTGGGGAAAATAAAGTCTTCTTGCTCATACCAGAAATAAAATGGTCTGGGAACACCTTCATGATTGCCTCAGCAAGTACTAAAAACATAGTTCTGTTTTCTTACTCTTCAGATAAAATAATGTTTGCAAAATACCAAAGTAATCTATTTTTAATCCATAAGAACCACCTCTTATCTTACCAATCATGGCATCAGAAATGTCTATCCACACAGCTAATAAATTGAATGTATTCATTGACTTCTGAAGGAACAAAATAAATGTTCTTTCAATTTGAGTCAGACAAAACCACATTTTCTAAAGAGCTGTCAAACTTAACAAATGTGGCGATGCTTGATAATTGGATGTTACAGTTCACTGATGCAGAAAACCCTGAAATTCCTACAGTTTTTCTTTACTCTGGGAGTTAAGTTGGTTTCACAAGATAGCATACATTGTTAATCTACATTGAAAACATTATTTAAGGGAAGTAAATCATGAAGATCTGCAGACACCGTGGTTAAAGTAAAAACATTGGTTATGTTCATTTTACATTTGCTACAGAGAGGACACTTACTTAACCAGCTGAGTTTCTCCAGCATTTTGTGATTTTATTTCTTTTAATGGGTGTTAGTTTACAACCACAATCATAGAATACTGGAAATAAGGAAATTTGTTTGAAATTTTCTTTTGTCACGCGACTGGAAAAATGTGGTTATTGTCAACACACCATAATACCAATCTGCCAGATGGATATCATGTTCAGTGTCAGGCAAACAAAATTTGACTTTTTATTCTCATGATCTAAAGCTCATAAAACATTAACAGCAAGTGATTTGGTATTTTCTAATTTTAGATTTTATTATTGGGTGGGCAATATATGTAACTTAATTTGTTTGCTACAACTTAATAATTAAGTTGACTACCCTACCTGGGTAAGAATGGAATGAAATTTTGCTAAGAATACAATTATACAATTAGCAATTATTAGCAATTATACAATCCTTGTTATTCTATTCTCTACATAAATCCAATAATTAAGCACAGTTTGAGAATATGGGCACAATTTAGAACGTTTTTGGATTTCAGAATTTTTCTCTAGCCAGCCATATTATATCAATCACCATGTTCAACCTTCTTTGCAAGACTTTGCTTTTAATGACTGGCACAGTTTGGGTATTAAATGTTTTAAAGACCATTTTATCGACAACAATTTTGCATTTTTTGAACAACTGGTGGTAAAATTTAGTTGACCTAAAATTCATTTTTTCTTAGATAATTGCATATTAGACACTTTGTTCAATTTCTGATTTTCCTGTAATCCCTAAGGCAAATATTCTTGATACATCTTTTGAACTATAACTTCCTTATAAGGGCTTAATATCTCTAATTTATGACAAAGTGGTTAATTTAAGACAAGCCTTGTTAGTTAAAATCAAGAATGTCTGGGAGCAGAATTTGAAACTTTTGTACTCCAATGAGGTTTGGGATTCTCTTTCTAATTTAATTAGCACTACTTCCTTTTGTGGATGGCATTGTTTACTACAATTTAAAGTGGTCCATGGAGCTTATATGTTTAAAGTGAAATTGTCCCATTTTTATTCAGATATGAATCCTTTCTGTGACAAATGTAAAACAGGTGATGCCTCTTTAGTTCAAAGATTCTGGACTTGCCCTATCTTAGAAAAGTTTTGGAAGGATGTTTTTCAAACATAGTCAGTGATTCTAAATTTAAAATTGGAACCTTGCTGTTTAATTGCTCTTTTTTGGAATTGATTCAGAGCTGAATTTCATCTTTTACTTTGTTGATAGCCAGACGTGCAATTTTGATCAAATGGAATGTTAATACCCCACCTACACATGCACAGTGTTTAAACAATATTAAACAATATTACCTTGCTTAAATTTAGAAAAAAAATTATATGCTATCAAGAATTCAAATATTAAATTCCAAAAGACATGGAGCTCATTTATGGACTACTATCATAATCTTAAGATTTCGTGTTCTGGATCTTTGCACGGTGTTGTCCCCCTCCAAGAGGACATTACTTGATTCATATATGTCCATTTCAACCTTGCTTAGAGGAAGGGGTTTGAAACATTTTTTTTTCCATTCCTTTTTCTTCTTTTGTGTTTTTTTTTGTTTTTGTTGTTTTATTTCATTATTAAGAACGTGCTCTGGATTTCTTAATTTTGATCATATTTGTAATCCATTTTTTCTAATTTTGTAGCTCATTGTATAATTTTTCTGTTCAATTATTTATACTTTGAACACAAATAAAAATATTTTAAAATGAAAATATCTCTCACTGCTATTTATGTTTTAAATGTCAATGTTTCCACAAAATTAATGGAAGTTTAGAAGAATGAGTGAAACACTGCGTATGAATGTTAAAAGATCATATATATCCCGTCATCAATCTAGCTATCTGTATCTATCCAATTATCACTTCATCTGTCAATTTCAGTCTACTCTGCCTCCAACTATTCAGTTACACTGGCCTGCAGTCATAGCTTGCAAAACCCACACTTATAGCTCATCTTTATTTACTTTGAATCACATCGAAAACAGCAACTTATACGTACAGCTGCTCTTCATCGACTACAGCTCAGCCTTCAACACCATTATTCCCTCGGTGCTGGTCAAGAAGCTATAAACTTTGGGCCTTGGCACCCTCCTCTGCAACTGGATCCTTTACTTTTTCATCAGAAGACCACAATCAGTACAAATTGGAAACAATGTCTCCTCCTCACTGATTATCAACACAGGCCCACCCCAAGGATGTGAGCTTAGTCCACTGCTCTACTCATTATACACCCATGATTGTGTGGCCAGGCTCAATTCCAATCCTATCTACAAATTTGCCAATGACACCACAGTTGTCAGCAAAATCACAAACAACAATGAGGAAGCGGACAGGAGGGACATAGATCAGCCCATTCACTTGTGTCATACTGACAACCTAGTGCTCAAAGTTAGCAAAACCAAGGAAATTATTGTAGACTTCAGGAGGAAGTCAGGGGAACATGGACCCAATCTTCATGGAGGGCTATGTCCTGGAGCCACCAAATCGATGCAATCATGAAGAAGGCTTGCCAGTGGCAATAATTGGTAAAGTGTTTCAGGAGATTTAGTATGTCACTGAAGACTCTCAAAAACATCTACAGGTGTACCGTGGAGAACATTCTGGCTAGTTGCATGATTGTCTGGTATGGAGGTACCAATATTCAGGACAAGAATAAATCCAGAGGGTTGTTAACTCAGCCTGCAATATCATATGCACCAGACTTCACTCCATCGAGGACATCTACAAAAGTCGATGTCTTAAAAAAGCAGCTTCTATCCTCAAAGACCCCTACCACACAGGCCAGAATTAAATCACAAAATTCTGTAGACATCATGTTGACGTAAAAACACACCATGCTGGAGAAGCTCAGCAGGTCAAACAGCGTCCTTTATATAGCAAAGGTAAAAATATGTCACTGAAGTTTAGGGCTTGATCGTTTACCATTGAGCATTTACCAACCAGGCCACGTCCTCTTCACTCTGCTATGATAATCAGGTAAAAGGTACAGGAGCCTAAAGACGAGCACTCAGCGGCGCAAGGACAGTTTCTTCCCTGCTGCCATCAGATTCCTGAATAATCAATGAACCAAAGACACTGCCTTACCTTTTCGTGCACTTATTAAAAAAAATAATTGTTGTAAGATGGTGAATATGAATATTTGCGCTATGATATACTGCTGCAAAATACCACATTTTGTGACTTGTTCATGATAATAAATAAAATTCTGATTCTGATTTACTCCAAATTGGTGGTGCACCTATTCTTTAAAATGTTGCAGTGGATCTGAAGAAGATGCTCTGTTAACCCTACAGATGTTGACTTGGGAGCAATGAACAATGGACATGTATGTTCAAGTCAGCTAGCAAGAGATTAAAAATAGAAAAATGGGTGATGGACCTGCTTCCCTTGTTTTGAGTGCTTGATATCTATGGGCTATTTTTGAGGAAGCCTGCCAAATCACTAGAGCTTTATGAGAACATAGACACAGCTTTGCATGTCACAATACATAGTACACTCACTATCTTGATACTGGAGGAAGTAAATATCACTAGTCATGGTGTTAGTCTGTACAGAAGCAGAATGCTCTGCTCATTGACTTACTTGAAATCTACATCCATATTTTTCATTCTCTCCACATTCCTGTAAGCTAACTTCAGATTGAACCACTCACCAACATATTAATTCACAGTGGCCAATTAACCGATGAGCCCCCCACATATTTTGGATGAGGAAATTGGACCATCCAGAGGAAACTCACTCAGTCACGGATGAATGAGCAAAGCCAACATGGACAGCACTTGATGTCAGAACTGAACACAAATCTTTGAAACTGTGATGCAGTAATATTAGTGACCATGCCACTGTGCCATTGATCCATCTGTCCAACTTGCTTCATGTCTAGTTTCATCCATCCGCTTCCCAATCTATCAAGCCATGGTTACATCAATCGAGCTTTAAAGGAATAAGCATTTTTCTGCTCCCTGTTGAGAATAGACTTTTTCGATGTGACTGTAGATTATTGGAACATGTGGTCACTCTGTCCTCCAACTATAAATCATTATTTACAACCTCTTTAGTTTTTGAGTTTTTCCATCCAGTTCCATAATTCTTACAGGCTGTCATGTAGGGGAGCTGTTTGAATTCCCTTTTCTAGATTAATTTCCAAACTAACCTTTTCTGTTGGTAAACATATGCTGGGCACTGATGCACAAAATTAACAGCTGTCAGTGCAAACCACACGAAATGCACTTTTACCTCTTTGTATATCCTACATCATTGGTACTAAACCATTCTTCAAGACTCATGTCCCCCTCAAGAGGAAGGGAACTGATTCATTTGATTTAATCCTCATTTGTTTCATGGTAGATTGGATCTACTATCTCACCAACTTATGGTTGGTAAAAAGTACTCCTCAATCAGGAAACGTTGGTTTTATATACCATATTTTATGGCATATAAGACCCACATTTTCCCACCCAAAAATGGTTTAAAAATATCTCCCTGGTCTTGTATGTGAAGTTGAAATTAGGGTGATAATGGTGAATAATGGTAACAGTGATCATTGTTGCTGCATAGCTCACTAGCATCACAGCCATATAGTATTGGGGACTGGTGGCGGGCTGTCTGGAGGGGGAGTGGAGTGGTGGGATCGATGTGGGGGCTGGTGATAGGCTGTTGGGGGATTCTCCTGGTGGTCCACTGTTGGCCCCTGCACTGATCCCGCTGTCCCACTCCCTCTCCGACGCCCGGCACCAGTCCCCACATTGATACTACTGCCCCCTCCCCTCCCTAGGAGAGGGCGGGGCAATTGGACCAGCATGGGGACCAAAAACAGGCTGCCAAGAGAGTCACTTAACAGCCCACCACCAGTCCCCAATGATAGATGGCAGTGAAGCTCGTGAACCATGCAGCAATGATGACCTTTGTTGGCATTACCATTAAATACTTACCTGTAAATACACTAAAAAAAATCTAAAAATTCCCTGCTGAAATGGGGATCTTATATGTCCATGTGTCTTATATGCCATCAAATATGATCATTGTTACTCTATTTTGTCTATTTTTAGAATAAGCCATTCATGTATTATATTGATTATAATAACATCAGATCTAAAAAAAAATGTATGTCACATATTAAATCTCAGTGGTTGTCCTCAGTAAATCTCTCTTGATGGCCAAAAATCAATGAATATCTTTCATTTGGGCAACAACCTTAACTGAAAATAAATTTCATAGAATAATAATTAATCTTGTTGTTGAATAATTTGGAGATGAAGAGTTAGGAAACGTTACATTTGGAATGCTCTACAGTACTGTATACTTTTTTTATATGAAAACCTTTGGTGGTGAAATCACATGTTTTCAGTTTCCAGGAGATAACAGGCATAAAAGGCTTTGAAGGAGCATTACAATAGATTTTCAAGAAAGAAAACAAGTGACCATAGAGGGGTTTTCCTGCTGCCTACCACAAGAAAAATCATCGCCAGAATCCTCATTTGCCTCATTCCAGCTGGTGAAGAGCCGCTCATTAAATTACACTACAAATTGTGTGAGTACAGCATACTACCACCACAAGAAAAATGCCACTTCGCAAAAACTTTTGACTCCAGCAACCATGAAGGGATATACAACATCATTCACGAATTTAGCTGTCCACTGAAATTAACTGCATTGATGGTGTTGACAGTAACTGGCAGATCAACAAAAGAAGTAGCCTTTATGAAGATTAAAATGAAACAAGGTTGTTCATTGTGCTTAACACTTCTCACTGAAATTTGGTACCTCAACTTCCCCTGAAATTAAAACTATTTTTCAGATCTGGCATGAAACCTGCACAAAAGGGAGAAATAATGATGTTTAAAAAATTAAATAGCTGGAGATTGAGAAATGCTGATGTTGAAATAAATTTGAGTTACTTTGCAGACTCATCCTCAATGCTAACATGCTGGTGAAGCAGTAACTAGGAAGAGCAAATGGTGTGATAGTTGTTATTGCAAGATGATTTGAGTACAAGAGTGGGGATGACTGGCTAGAATTATGTACCGTCTGGATGAGACCACATCTGCAATATTGTGCATAATTCTGGTCTCCTGACTGAGAGAAAGATTCACAAAGGAAGATGCCACGAGGACCAGAAGGCTTGAGTAAGGATATTTTGCAGAGGGTGGGACACTTTTCCCAAGAGTATAGGAGGCTGGGGGGGAGGGGGGAGTAACCTTATATATTGGCATATAACATCATAAGGAGCATAGGTAAGCATAGACACAGGCTGGTGGACTCTAAACTAGAAGTCTTTCACACTGGCACCTTTATTATAGTAATTTATGGCCAATATAACAGTTAAGGTGTCAGTGTGAAAGCTCCTGAATTGGCACACAGGCATAAAATCGCCCTGGGGATGGACCACCTAGGGAGGGTGCATTATCCCCGGCGTCCTCTGATGCCTAGGTGCCAATTAGCCCAGTGTGAAAGGGACATAGGCTATCCAGGGACAAAGTAGGGACGGTAGGTGCTCATCTCCCCTGGGGTGCCTGGTGGTGAGTGTGAAAGGAAGCAGACAATCAGTTAACAGTGCGAACAGCAAAAACGACTTCTTTTACCGGTTCGTTGAATGGCCAATTTACAAAAACATCAGATTTCGTGACTTGTTCCTAAGAATGAATCTTGATTCTTATTCTGGTTAGCCAGAGAGGGACAACTTTCTCACACAGAGAATGGTGGGTTAAATGGAACATGCAGCCAGAGGAAGTGGTTGAGATGGATTCAATTACAGTGTTTAAGTCAGTTTGCTACGTTGATGAGAAAGCTTTATAGGGATATGTGCCAGACACAAGGAAATGGGGCAGGCTGCTTTTCTTGGGTGCAGCAGCAACATCAATTTGCTTGCATTTCCATCCCTAGCCTCTCCCACTCATAGCGAAGGTATCAAATTTCATCTGACACCCCTGTAACTTTCAAGGAGATCACACAGTACCAGCCATGAGATACAATGATCAGTCAGCAACCAACTTACCAGAATGTTTGGAGTGAGTTCCGGGAGGATGAACTCGGATGCAAATGGTATCAAGCAAAGCAATATCATCATTATATTTCTCATTGGGTCTCACATCCTAATAGCTTCAAACTGCCATGGGGCAAATGTGGAAGTGTCCAATTCATATCACTTTCACTCCAGCATGAACACAATCTGAATATTTGCCCAAAAGTATATGTTTTACATGAAATAATCACAAATCTAAAGATCTTTACGGAGCAGAATTTTCTGCGCAGCACCACCTTGTAACAATAAGATTTCTCAACAAAACTATGGAAATGTGAACCATTTCCATGACTGCATTTAGGCACAGAGAAGTCAATGATGCAATTCCAATCAGTGTGCAAGCACAGACTGGCTCCTTGGACCAAGATCTTACTTAAGATCTAGACCTCAAGTATGACAAAAAGCTCAAGGTCTTCTGGGTAGTCTTCCAGGTAGTACTTACCTGGCAGGGGAGAGACCATGATCAGAAAGGCGGTTCTCCCAGGACGAGGCTAGCCCATTGCACTTCGGGTGTGCTGACGCCTGCGATGTCCCCAAAAGCGGGATACTCGACTGCAAAATTTGTGGTAGTGGGGGACTGCATTCGCGCTCAGATTTTAAATTTGCCTATTTGGTTCGGCTGGGAGTCGGAGGAGGAGCTTGGAGAAAGTCGGGCTGTGAATCAGAGGAGGAGGAGCTTGCTGAAAATGACAGGGTTAATTGGTCAAGGGGCCAATAAAAGGAGTGAAAGGGGAGGGAGCGGTAAGCGAGGAGAGGCTCAGGCAAGGAGAAAAGGTAAGCTGAGTTATTTGCCTTCGTATTCAGAGTCATGCCAATAGGGTTAATGCTCTGTACTGGGTGTCAGATGTGGGAACAATGGGTGACCTTCACCCTCCCAAATGGCCACATCTGCACCAGTTGTACCGAGATGCAGTTACTAAGGGAGTGAATTAGGGATATGGAGTTGCAGATTGATGAGTGAGGAGTTAATCGACTCAACTTTCAGGGCAATAAGTACTCCAGAACCCGTGTCAGGTAAGTGGGAAACCATCAGAGGGGGAAAGAAAAAAGCGAGAAAAACGGAGAGCACACCAGTGACTATCCCACTCAGCAACAGTTATGTTGTGTTGGATTCTGTTGAGGGAGATGACCGGACAGAAGATGGCCATGGGCACCAGGTCAATGGCAATGAGCCTGGCAGAGTGGTGCAAAAGAAAAGGAAAAGGAGAAATGCAGTAGTTATTGGGGTCTCCATTGTCAGGGGTACAGACAGGAGGTTCTGTGAGCCAGATAAATATAGCAGCATGGTGTGCTGCCTCCCTGGTGCAAGGGTACGAGATATCACAAATCGGGTCGAAAATATTCTGATAGGAGAGGGAGAGCAGCCTGATGTTATGGTATATGTGGGTACAAATGACATTGACAAGAAAAGGGAGGAGGTAATGAAAAGGGATTACAGTGAGCTGGGACGAAAGCTGAAAGACAGGAACACTAGGGTGGTGATTTTGGGATTATTACCTGTGCAAATGCAAATGATGAAAAGAATGTTAGGATAAGGAAAATGAATGTGTGGCTGAGGTGCTGGTGTACAAGGCAAGGATTTGGCTTCTTGGATCAATGGGATCTCTTTTGGGGAAGGCATGATCATTACAAGAGGGACAGGTTGCACCTAAATCCAAAAGGTTTCAACATTTTGGCAAGTATGTTTGGTACAGCAGTGGGGCAAGGTTTAAACTAATTTGGGAGGGGCATGGAAACCAGAGTGATAGGGAAAAGGATAGGGAAGATAAAGTAATGGCCAGGAAAAGTAAATTAGGAAAAGTAATGTGGGGAGGAGAAAGTAAAAAATCAGATGGTGCAGTGAGTTTTCAGGTCAATGATAGTCTTAAGAAAATTATAAAGAAAAATAGTGGGCAGAAAAATCAAAAGAAAAGGTTACAGAAGTCACTAGATATTAAAAGGACAGAGCATTAGGGCACTTTATCTGAATTCCTGCAGTATTAGAAATAAGGTTAGTGAACTTGAGGCACAAATCGGTACCCATGTCTATGATTTGGTAGCCATCACGGAAACATGGCTACAAGGTGACCCTAAATGGGAATTAAACTTTCAAGGGTATCAGGTGGTGCAAAGAGATAGACAGGATGGTAAGGGAGGTGGAGTTGCACTCTTAATCAAAGATGAGCTCCAGGCAGTAGTGAGGAATGATATAAGATCTAAAGAGCATAATATTGAGTCCATTTGGGTAGAGATAAAGAATAACAAAGGGAAAAAGTTATTGGTGGGTGTTATCCATCGCCCACCAAATAACAATAGTTTAGTGGCACAGGACATAAATAGAGAGATAAGTGAGGCATGTAATAATGATACGGCAGTAGTCATGGGGGACTTTAACTTCCACATAGATTGGGAAAATCAAGTTGGTCATGGGAGTCTAGAAGAGGACTTCATAGAATGCATCTGTGATAGCTTTCTTGAGCAGCATGTTAAGGAACCCACAAGAGAAAATGGTCTCCTGGATCTAGTGTTGTGCAATGAGATAGGTAGAGTAAATGATGTAATAGTCAGAGACCACCTGGGAAATAGCGATCATAGTATGATTGAATTTCTCATTCAGATGGAAAGGGAAATAGTTAGATCTAAAACTAATATATTATGCTTAAACAGGGGTGACTACCATAGGATGAGGGAGGAATTGGGCAGAGTGGACTGGGAGCACAGGCTAATTGATGGAAACAGTTGAGGAACAGTGGAAGATTTTCAAAGAAAAATTTTGTCATGCTCAACAAAAATATATTCCGGTCAGGAAAAAGAGCAGCAAGAGAGGGAAAAATCAACCGTGGTTAACAAAGGAAATAAAGGAGAATATAAAATTGAAGGTGCAGGTGTACAAAGCTGCAAAGAGCAGTGGGAAACTGGAAGATTGGGAAAACTTTAAGAGACAACAAGGGGTTACAAAGCGGGTAATAAGAAATGGGAAAAAGGATTATGAAAGTAAATTGGCACAAAATATAAAAACAGAAAACAAAAAATTTTATAAATATATAAAACGGAAGAGGGTGGCCAGAGTTAACATAGGACCCTTGGAGGATGAGAAAGAAAAACTGGAAGCAAAAAATGAGGAAATGGCCGAGGCATTAAACAAATATTTTGTGTCAGTCTTCATGGTGGAAGACACGTCCAGCATGCCCAAGTGCGGAGTTAAGGATGCGCATGTTGGGGAGGGCCTTGATAAAATAGTTGTTACAAAGGAAGTAGTGATGGAGAAACTAATGGGACTAAAGCCAGACAAATCACCTGGTCCTGATAATATGCATCCAAGGGTTCTGAAGGAAATGGCAGAAGTTATAGTTGATGCATTGGTGGTCATATACCAAAATTCCTTGGATTCTGGGCAGGTCCCGGCAGACTGAAAGACAGCAAATGTCATGCCACTTTTTAAGAAGGGATGTAGGCAGAAGACTGGAAATTATCGGCCAATTAGCTTGACGTCTGTAGTTGGAAAAAAGCTTGAAGCCGTCATTAAAGATGAAATAGTGAAACTTTTGGAACATAGGGGTTCAATCAGGCAGACACAGCATGGTTTTAGAAAGGGAAGATCTTGTTTGACAAACTTGTTAGGATTCTTTGAGGATATAATGGGTGCGGTGGATAGAGGGGACAGGTTGATGTTGTATATTTGGATTTCCAGAAAGCGTTTGATAAGGTGCCGCACAAGAGACTTATCAGTAAGTTACAGGAAAATGGAGTCCGGGGAAGTATATTGGCCTGGATTGAAAATTGGTTGTCTGACAAGAGGCAGAGAGTCGGGATAAATGGGAGTTTTTCAGGTTGGCAGAGAATGGAAAGTGGGATGCCGCAGGGGTCAGTGTTAGGCCCACAACTGTTCATCATTTACATTGATGACTTGGAGGAGGGGACAAAATGTGGTGTAGCCAAGTTTGCGGATGACACCAAATTGAGTGGAAAAGCAAATTGTAATGAGGATGTGGAGAGTCTGCAGAGGGATATAGTTAAGCTGGATTAGTGGGCAAAGGTCTGGCAGATGGAGTACAATGTTAGTAAGTGTGAGGTTATTCACTTTGGCAAGAAAAATAAAAGAGCTGAATATTATTTAAAGGGTGGAAAAACTACAGCCTGCTGTTGTGCAGAGGGACTTGGGAGTGCTTGTGCATGAATCGCAAAAAGTTAGGTTGCAGGTGCAGCAGGTTATTAAGAAGGCAAATGGAATGTTGGACTTCATCGCTAGAGGAATTGAATTCAGGAGTAGGGAGGTAATGTTGCAACTGTATAAGGTACTGGTGAGACTGCACCTAGAGTACTGTGTCCAGTTCTGGTCTCCATATTTGAGGAAGGATATACTGGCTTTGGAGACAGTCCAGTGGAATTTTACTAGGTTGATCCCTGGGATGAAGGGGTTGACTTATGATGAAAGATTAAATCGTCTAGGATTGTATTCGCTCGAGTTCAGAAGAATGAGAGGAGATCTTATAGAAACATATAAGATTATGAAGGGTATGGATAGGATAGATGTAGGAAGGTTTTTTGAGCTGGCCGAGGAAACTAAAATGAGAGGACACAGTCTCAAGATTCGGGGGAGTAGATTTAGGATAGAGATGAGGAAAAATCGTTTTTCTCAGAGAGTAGTGAATGTTTGAAATTCTCTAACCAGGGAAGTGGTTGAGGCTGCTTCATTAAACATATTTAAAATTCGGTTAGATACATTTTTACATGATAGAGGAATTAGGGGATATGGGGAGAAGGCAGGTAGGTGGAGTTAGATCATAAATTAGATCAGCCATGATCGTATTGAATGGTGGAGCAGGCTCGATGGGCCATTTTTGGCCTACTCCTGTTCCTATTCCCTATCTTCCTATGTTCCTATGATTCCCTTCTTCTTGCAAACATCTAAACATGCACTGTCTACACCTTGAATGCTGTCCCGGCAAAGTCCCCAGGCAGGATAGGCAAACCAACATCAACTCTCTCACTGAGGACAATATCCTTCATATAAAACCTCTGATGACACTTGGCAGAATCCAGTGGTGGATAATCTTGCTCACAAATCCAAATAGGAAAAAATGATTGCAAACTGGACAAAGAATTGTTTTGTTTTTAGCTTCTTTCAAAAAATATAACACTTCACTGAAACAAGGGAATTCCTGATCTGTGTTTCCTTCTCCTGGCTGCTCCAGTTTACTTTCACATCCCAAAGCCCTGCAGGTTAATAGGTTAATTGTCAGCTGTAAATCAGTCCTAGCGAATAGATGAATGTAGGACCTCAGGGAAGATGTGGAGAATGCAGAGGGAATAAAAATTTGGGTTAACATAGAAGTCCTGTAATTGAGTGGTTGGTGGTTGGCATGGACCCGTTTCCACATTGTATGCTTCCATGATAGTTTAAACAATGAAATAAACTTGACAGAGGCTCTTAAATGAGAAGAAAGACGTAAAGATTCAGAATAATTTCACCAGAAAATTCTAGCATTTAATGCATTGATATTTGAAAGTCAGTTGGAAAATCGAAAGTTTGAACAAGTTGTAGAGATGATCAAGGCTTTGGCAAGACTAAAACAGAAGAGAAAACTATACTGGAAACATAATAAGGAAGGAAAACAATCATAGACTAGAGCCAAATCCAGTTTTGAATTGTAATTTCTTCTCTGCTTTCCAATAACGGTATTTTTTTTAATGCTTATCCAAGTATCGGCTGAAAGTAGTAAAGCAATGTCTTCAACAAGCACTTGCTGCATTCATATCCTGGTAAACAACAGCATGAAAAAAAAATATCTGCTGCCCTCACCATTTAGAACAAATCCTGCATTTACACCAATATATTCAGTTGAGCAATCTCATCCACTCTTGAGAAGAAACTATCCAGCTAATTCTTGCTTGCTTCATTCGTTATGGGTATTCCATTAGGGACTCCCGAACTCCGAAAGCAAGCAATTCAACCTCGCCTCTTAACCCCTTCAGTCATGCTCAGCATATTTTAGAATATCTGATTTTAAATGAGAGTTCTTATCTAAAATTTCTGAAAATAAACTCTCATGTTAGTCTTGTAAGAACAAAAACATGGTGCACATTTCTCCAAATGATAGCAGGATATATATTTGAGAATCACCGAAGCACATATTCATAATACAACCTTTAATGGATTCTCTTTGAAAAATACTAAATCAGCACTGCAGCTGAGCTTATGGAAAAGAATTATTTCTCACTGTGTAATAATTTATCTAATCTTTAGCCCTTTCTATTTAGTCCTTCTGCATTTTAATGAAATTTGTTGTTTGCCTTCTGTCATTTCTCAACCTTCAATGACATTATGCAATGGATATGCGACATGCTTTGAAATAATCCTTTTTATGTACTGTCAATATTCATTGAGCAACAAATTCGATTGTTTTAATTGGTCTTCATTAGAGCAACATCAATTGCCACTATCTCATTTCCAAATGGATTATTCTGTAATTGTGCATGATCTATGACTCAGTAGGGAATTATCCTCATCCTTTCATTGAGAAAAAAAGGATGTTGGTTTCCTGGGTGGAGGGAAAGGTTAATCATCAGGAAATCAATTCACATCTTACCCAAATTAATATTGCCCAAGAACATCCTTGGGTCATAACTGCACTTGTTACACTGGGGAAACAATGGAATTGTGAGGCAGTGGGAACGCTATATTTGAATCGGCTGGTGGACTTTTTGACAATGCTCTGAACCAATTAATCACCTTTCAAACTCTTGAGGAAAGGGGTGATATGTCCATGTTTAAATGTTTGATTCCAGTGATTTCCCCTATGTGCAAGTTGATGTGTATCAAAAAGACACTTGACCTCATTTTAGTGCAAGGGGTTCTGTGGACTCTTCTCTCAAATGATTACTTCTTTCAATTCAGAATTATTCTGTGCATTTGCCAAAATCTTTCCCCTCTTGTGCAAAGAATTGCAAAAATAAGCTCAACTATGCATCAGCCAGTGTTTCTTGCTGATTGTGGACTCTGTGTTCTTTGATACTAACCTGTTGACACAATCAGAATGAAAGAGGAGTGGGCCTTGACAAAGGGCTCAGGCCTGAAATGTTGACTCCCCTTTACTTCCTAGGGATGCTACATGACTGGCTGAATTATTCAGCACTTTTTCATTTTTCACTGGAAATGAAGTGAGGATTTTCTTTTTTTCCGGTCCTTTTTCAAGTTTATTTCATGAGATGAAAGAGTTTGTGACCTCAAACCTACAAATACTTATTCATCCACTAAAAAAAAAAGTAATTAATCTAGGTCATTCTGTGAGATATCCAGTTAAAATAAATATTTACAGGTACTGTTTATATACTGTAAAATATTGGCCCTGAAATTTGTACAATAAACAAATCAATGGATGTCATCAAATATTTTGTGCTTACAGATTACTGAGAATGCAGGGTGGCAACATGTTGGGATCTGTTTTAGGATATGTGGAGTATCCTTGTCTTTGTTTTTCGGAACAGATCAGATTGAAGGACGGCAAAATTCTCAGCAAAAGAACTCACAATTTGCAGTTATAGTAAAGGTGAAACTTTTGGTGTTGTTTTACAGAATGATTTCATAAAATTATGATAAGACATATCTTAAAAGGGTAAGATTGTGAGGTTTAGTTATCCGGTCACATTTCAAAAACAAACATCTAATTTGCCATGCAAGAGCTCTGCAAGGGTAGAGTTGTGTCTGCATTTGGCTTTACAGAGACAATGGGAAGTGCTTGTGAGAGTTTCACAAGTAGATGGACCAGTATGGTTGAACAGTGTCCAGGCTCAAGAACTGAGAAATCTTTTGGCTGTTGGACTGGTGCCAGAGTTTTAAATTTCTGGTTGAAGTTTGTGATTTTGCAAACAGAGAGACTGATGAGTATTCTGCACCAGTTTGTGGTGAAGGCTGCAAGTTGGTAGACCTGCAGCACGACCCCATTTCAAGACAGGTTTTGATTTCTGAGTTCAGCCGATTCTAAATCTCTGCAGTCAATTGCAGAAGTTGTGGCTAGTTATTGCGTTTCTCATAAAATAGGGGAAAAGGGAAAAACTCCTTGTGGTAACTTGGAAGAAGAGGTTATCTTTTGGAAAAACCTAAGAGGGGGAAATTTTCTTTGGTAAGTCACTTCAATTGCTCATTGAAGGAGATCAGTTTGTGTATCCAACGAACATCGAATATCTCTTTGAAACCAACAAAGACCTTCCTGAGCAGTAACACCTTAAGTTAAAGCACCAGAGCCTGGTGAATGTAGTATCTGTTCAATTCTGTGCCCAGTATGGAAGATTGCCTGATACCAATGAACTTGGAGAAGTGAAAAGGAAATGATTGGATGGTGAGAACAAACTTTCCTAAATACATAAACATTACATACACATGCATTTAGAATTAGAAGGAGGTTAAATTAAATTAATATAGTGAAGTATTGATCTTATTATTATGTATTAAGAACATTTTTAAAAACAGTTTTATTGAAGTTGCCATTTTCTTGCTGCTGGTATTTTAATTCTTTGGGTACATAATATTTCTCTGTCATTGCAATGTGAGATTGACTGTAAAATCAGCATTTCTGCAACAAGAGAATTCTGAAGTTACTGTCAATTATTAGTCCTTCTCCATGGCACCTTTACTTGGACCAGACTGGTCACACATGTTCCATCAAGCACAGTGGAGACCTCCCACTGCCATGGGCCAATGGTTCTAACTTTCCAACTTTTACATAGGAATTGAGAAATTAGATGATAATTGCAGATATTTCAGGACATCATGCTTGTCTCATCTTGGATATCCATTTGAACTGATATCCCACAGCAGATAACATTTGGGGAGGGGGGGAAATCTCACCACAAAGATTGTTATAAAGGTTTTTGTAAAGATTTTGTTAGTATTAATAACAATGACGTCTCAGTCATCTATCATTTCAGGCCAAGATTTGAACAAGGGAGTGTAAGCTAGAATAGTGTAAAATCAAGTAGAGGAAGAAAATGGAGGGAAGCAAAGAGCAATGAAGATAGCCATGACACAAAAAAAGAAAGCAAATTTAAGACTAACTTTTTTCTAATAACTAATAATTAAAATGTAATGACTTGGACTCAATGTTTGAACTAAACAGTTTTCCAAGGAAGTTGATCAGGTCGTGACTAACAACCAGAATTTTTTGGTGTGGACTTACATCTACCAAACAAATACCATAATATCACAGCTGTTGATTGATTGCTTACTTTCAGCTTTTTCAGAGCTAATCATAGAGTGGCTCATTTTGAGTGGTGTCTTCTGTATTTGAATGCTCGCCTGCCTTCACTCAATATTGCTGAAATACTTGACCAGAAATAACAGGAATCAACTTCATTGTTCCTTTGACAGAATATTTTGGACCAAGGAATGAGATCATGGAGTTGCTAAGTCACAGTTTCTGTTCACTAATATGTAGTTAAACCAGATAGAAATGGCTGATCTTGTTGAACCCTTGAACCACCCTGGTAAGCATTATTGGGGCAGGGGATTGAGAACAGGCTAATAAAAGCCTTGTAACTGAAATATTCCAATGCTTGGGGTGTACATTTTCATCCTATCAAAGCTGTCAAGGATTGTAATAATTTTTCAATATCTTTAAAAATCGGATATCCAGGAAAGTGTATATTAATAATTCATTAATAATAGAAATATTAAGGCGAAGAAAAATGCATTTTTAAATTTCAAGATAAACTCCAAAATACTTTATAACAAAACTTGCCTCCGATACTAGGTGCTTAAAATGAGACATACGGCATGGTATCATGCCCTTCAGGCCCACTACCCCATGCCACCCAAATACACCAATTCATCTACAAACCCCATACTTTTTAGGAGGGTGGGATGAAACTGGAGAACCCAGCGGAAACCTATTGAGCACGGGGAGAACAAATGTACAAACTCCTTACAGGGCCTCATTCAAACCCAGGTTGCTGGCACTGTAATCGTGTTGCGCCTACTGCTGCGCTAACCATGCTGCCCTGAAGTCGGACATTACATCATATAGGAGAGGTATTTCCTTGACATACTGCTGGATTTTACCTCACAATGTGAGGGTGAATAAACATTTGCATGAGTAAGACATGACAAAAGAAAATCATAATCTTCAAATGTAGGGAATGTTTTAATCGAAGGATTCAGGTGAAGATTAGTGACAAATGCAAATAGAGTGGCTTCAATTAACAGGAAATAACACAACTTTCTATATTCTCTGCTATACAAAAAGAACAAAACATAACTAATTAAATACCTAATTGTTTCCCAGAATTCCTATCAAGGGATTCTGAATGTCAGTTAGTGCTATATTTGTTTGAACATTTTATGAATCATTGATATCTGAAATATATTAGAGGAGATGTGGAAGGATTTGATTGAGCTTCTTAAAATATATATTATCTTGAGACAAGAGGGGGGCATAGTTGGCATAATGGTTAGTGCAATACCTTTGCAGTGAGAACGATCAGGACTGGGATTTAAATTCTGTGCTGTCTGTAAGGAGTTTGTATGTTTTCCCCGGGGGCTCCAGTTTCCCCCCCCCCCCACTATTCAAAACATACTGGGGGTGTAGGTCAATGGGGTGTAAATTGAGCGGCATGGCCAATTTTTAAATGTGACATTTAAAGTGAGCAGAGTGAAACAACTAGTTCTTGGGAAAGAATTATCTATGTGGCTGAATTTGGATATGTTTTTGCGAGATAAATTGGGGCAGGTTTTAGTGTAGGTCGCATACAAACACTTTAAAACAGATCTTATTTAAAATACTGGATCTCTGCTAATTCTAGACATGACGGGGCCTCAGAGCCTTTGCAAAGGCTTTGGAGAGTGCCCAAGAGACTTCACTAATGGATTGTGGTTTATTCAAAGGCAACAGATGAAAGAGCTAGTTGGAGTTGCAGACAGTCTGGAGTGGAACTTGCTGTTCTAGGAGGGTCATGAGGTTTTGCAAGCAGAGAGAGACAAACAGGCTTTTCTGTCTCAGAGAGAGAGAGATTCGTTCTACAGTTTTACAGTCCGCAGCAGCAACTGTAACTGAAACAGGACAAGCTGGCAAGCTTGAGTAAAACCCCATTTTGGAAAACAGATTGTGAGTGCTTAGTTCAGTCTGGCCAAAGCCCTTGTGGTTTATGCAAGGGGAGAGCATTGGCTGTCTAATTTTTCACTTGGAATAAAAGAAACAAAAAAGTACTCTGTGGTAACCTGAAAAATAGAGGTTATCATCTAGAGAATCCTAAGGGGGCAAGTTTCGTCAGCAAGACACTAAAGTGGCTGGTGGCATTAAATCAGTGGTGGCTCTCCTGGAACAATAAATCTCTCTCTGAAAACCAACAAGAACCTTCCTGAGCAGTAACCATTTACCTTTCAAGCTCCAAAGCCTGGTCAACTTTATAAATGTTAAATTCTGTGCACAGTATAAGAATTGCCTGCAAGCAGTGAACTTGGAGGAATGAGAATTGAGAATTGACTGTGAACCAAATAACTTTTCTGAACGTACACACACATTACATACTCATGCGCTTAAAATTAGAAGGGGTTTAAGTTAGGTTAGTTAAGTCAATAGTGATAAGTTAAAGTGTGATTCTGTTTCCATGTTTAAAGATAATTAAAAGCAACTTTTGTTCAAGTAACCATATGTCTTGGTGAATATCTATTGCTGCTGGGTTTTGGGGTCCTCTGGGCTTGTAACATTTATAACATAAAAGAATGCAATTATACCAAAAATATTTCCAGACTGCAAAGTTAGTGATTAAACCAGATTCCCATACAACTCTGAAACACAAAAAACTATATTACAGATGCTGGTATCTTGAGCAAACAATGAGCTGCTGGAAGAACTCAGCAGGGCAAGTAGCATCATGGGTAGAAATAGCCAGTTAATGTTTGGGTCAGGACTCAAAATATTGTTACCCATGGATGCTGACTGACCTACTGAGTTCCTCATGCACCTCATCATTTGCTCCCACACAGCACTAACAGTTTGATCATATGACTGGTTATAAGAAAGGAAAGTAAAAGTGGGTGAAAATAAGAGATTAGTTCTTAAGTTTTAATGGTGGATAAACATTGACAGATTGCTTTGATGATCTAATTTGGGCAATTTTCCATATTTGGTAAAGTAGATTGTTTCGGATGAATGAGTGCCTTGCGTGATTGAACATTCTAGCAACGTAAACAGAAGAGTTGCTGATCAACAGAATGAAGGCTTCAAAAACCACCATGCACCCAAAAGCCCCAGAGCTCACTAATGAGACACAGTTACCACAAATCCTGCCTAAACACAAACACAACACAAACATCTGTACAGAACTATTCAGGATTGGCATGAAGATGAAATCTGTCCCTAATATATGGGTAGCCCAGAAGGTTTATCTTACATCCAGTGCACTAGAAAACAATTAGAAAATCACTTTGTTTACAAAAGGTTGCATGCCAACAGCACTACATTAAGTTAATTGTAAACAGACAGAAAATCTATTATAATTATTTTGCAACAGCACTTAACCTACATGGTTTGCATTCAAGAATGTTTTTTTTCTGGATAAGAATAATCTTGTGGCAAAGCTGCACATTGTTCATCCAGTTGATGTTTTGGTGGGGTGGGGGGGGGGTGGGGGAGGAGGGTTGTGATCTGATGTACTTGTGCTGAAAACACCAGTGATCTATAGGAAGGTGTAGATGCACGGCCATTGGATATTTTCACAAAGGCACACATGTTGCCAAATAGCAGAACATTCAAACTAATGCCAGATTGAAAAGCTATTACAGTGCCAGTGACCCAGGTTCGAATTTGGCGCTGTCTGTAAGGAGTATGTACATTCTGCCAGAGTCTGCGTGGGTTTCCTCCATGTGCTCCAGTTTTCTTCCTTTGAAAAAGGTATGGAGTTATAAGTTAAATTGGGGTGTTCAGGAATTATCGGCTCATGGTCCAGAAGGGCCAGTTACTATACTATATGTTTAAAATTTAAAATTTAAAAAAATGTAAAGTTAAAGACTTTGAAAGTTCATGAGCTTATGGAGCTTTGTGTCTTCAATGAACTGGCAGAAATACAGTAGGTATTTCTGAGCCACATTATTTGGGTAGTACAATGGAAGAGATTGAGGTACAATCCAGGTTTAATCCTGATTTTTGGTGCTGTTGATATGAGGGTAAGTGGTTCTTCTCTACCTGTGTAGCCTTATCCAGGTGCTCTAGTTTACTGCAGAGCATGCAGGCTGAAGATTACTTTTCCAGAGCATGAGCAAGAGCTCATGGGCCAGAGCAAGATTACTTGCTCCAGAGCATGCAGGCTGAAGATTACTTGGCCATGATAAATTGTCCTTAGTAGAGGTTTATAGGGGAGTTGATGAGAATGTTGGAATGGGTTAGTGTTGGATTATTACAGATGATGGTTGGTAAATACACAATGGGCTGAAGATCCTGTTTCCAAACCGTATCTCTCATTGACTTTATTTATATGAGAAAGGGGTACAAAGGAAAGTAATCACACAGGAAAACTCGACTTGATGAAGGGTTCTTCAATGTCAACTCTCCTTCAATGTGCAAAGTGAATTAAATTATCAAATATGATTTCTGGAATCGTGTATAATTATCCTTCAGATAATATAAATCTTTATTTCATGTTAGTCACTGATAATATGCATTATTTTCCTTCAATCTCAGATTGCATTGAAAATAATTAAAACACCTCGATATTATTAGTAAAAATTATCTTTTTCTTCTCAACTATATTTCCAGTGATTTTTTTCTATTTCACGTTAATTCTTCAATTCAATTTTATATATTAGTTTGATGTTTAAATCTGATCAGATCACTCCCAGGTGTATTTCTTTGTTGGCGTGAGTACGATTTTTTTCATATTTGAGTCTTTCACTCTGTGGATCCCTCTGGCATTCATACATTAATGACAAGAGTGTCTTTGCGTTGACAGTTTCAACACATTTTTTCTCTCTACATAAATATTGTAACTATAACAAGCCTAGATTCGCTGGAACTATAATGGTATTTGAATGACACGCATCATTAATAATTTACAAATCAGTCATTTCTTTGTGGCAAGGAAGCGATAACCATGAAATAGCAAGTCACTTCAATATTTGTGTCCTCGACTGTTCTGGTGCCCTGAACATCCCCGAGATTTTTATTACAGTACTCCTCTCCTTCCTTATCTGCTCATTGAATGCATCATCTGAGTTATCAGTGACCGACATCCACTGTTTTTTATGTGTGCCGATCAACATTTAAGGGAAGAGAGTGAACAACTAACATTGAGGAGTTACATTCCTTTTTATTAGTTAAAAAAAATAATTAAAACAAACTTCCTTAAAATTGAACAAAGTTTCTCTTTTTTTTCCTTTCTCCCTTTTCCACCTCCACATTTCTTTCTGTCACGTCTTTCACATGGATTTAACCTGCTCAATTCACAGGTTCTCTGCTGATTTCTTGACACTTATATTGATTTAGAAGGGACATTATTGGTCAATAAAGTGTCAGATGCCTCATTGCCCTTGTTATCAGCTTGTTCTTCCAGAAATTTAGTGAGGGGGAAACGTTTCAAGCTGAAGGCTACAGGAATAAATCTAAAAATAAAATTTTGAGAGAGGGAGTCATGAGCGGGAAAGCTGTGTCAAGGAGTTTTAGACTGCCAGTGCAATTTCCCACTTTCCCAGTGGTTCTTGTGGTGCAAGCCCTCACCATAAAGTTAAAAAAAACAAGGATTGAAAATAAAAATATTTGACAACATTTAAAGTACAGTATCATCTTTTTTTCATTGTACTCTGCAATTTGTTACAATAGCAATTAGAAAAAAAAACTATGAATTTTGTTGTTGAATGTAATTATAATGAAATTAATTTTGAAATTTTTAAGAAGGTTTAATGAATGATGCAATGCTCTATCTGCTGAAGTATAATACAGTGAATTAATTTGTTCATACTTTAATTGGCTAAAAAGCTAGCATTAATATTATTACTGAATCATTTGTTATAGCTATCGCTAGACAGCCCTCACACAGTACCATTTTAAAATTCAAAGCACAGTTTATGAATATGAACTATAACAATGATTAATCCCTTCTCAGTAGCCAATCAGATTTATACGCTTTAAGAATAATAACTGCTCATGGACAATATTCAAAAGGATGTGCCAAAATGCAGTTCAGTTCTCTAAATATCCCTTTGGAACCTTGACATTATTGAGTTCATTTACTTTTTCATTTTTGAATTTGAATTCTAATTTTGACATCTGGGATGAAGAATAACTGATAACTGCAACGGGGATGAATTAACTGAGTCAGTAGAGTCTCAACACATTGTTCTTTGGATGAATCTAAACCATAGCACTAAATAGGCTGATTCACTCAGAGAAGCTGGAAAGCCAGTTTGTGTTAGAAATGAAAATAGAATGTTATTTCAGTGCATTGCGTTTATTTTTTTTCTATGATAGCAGTTTAAGCGGTGAAGATTAACAAAGTCATGACGGTCATGATCTCATGACACTGGTCCTTTCCCCACCCTTTATCATTTCATTTCCAACTGCTGCACCATTCCCCTTCTTTTTTTCCCAATCTTAGCCCATCAAAATGCACTGCCCTCCACTATCTCCACATCAATCCCAACCTCACTATAAATTTGCAGAAATGGGCAAATGGCTTCTGGGAACCAGGAATCAGGTCCGACATTCCTTAATGTGCGATGGTGAGCAGGCCTCCAAAATGGTCTTGGGTGCCAAGGATTTTGAAATGCTTCAGGAATTCTGAACTCGCTACAAGGAGGTGTGAATTGGATATTGGGCTCCGTTTCAGCACTGGAAAACAGGCTGTGGGGCTATAGAGGTCATTGGAGGTGGCAGAGGTCATTGGAGGAGACAGAATCCATGGCCTCTTGATGTCTCTGAAGAGACTCTCTTTTGCTTTTCTCTCTTGTTTCAGTAAACATGCCAGATTACATGGACCTTCTTCATTTGACTTGCAGGGCATTATAAATGAAACCTTAAATTTTGAAAAAAATACGCATAGTGAAAAACCTCAAAAGAAACATGCCAGCATGCGGGCCACAAAACTGAACAACTCTCCATGCATCTGATGCCACTTGGTGTGGCATGTCAGGCATATGGAGGAACCAGAAGTCATATAGTGGACTGAGTTCCAGAAGGTAGCCTCAATCCTACCCATGAGAGATTCTTTCAGTGTATTTAAATATTGTGTTGTGTGATAGAAATTCTGGATCCACATAGTCCACAAAATGATTCATGTAGTGCTAGTTTTTCAGTACTCCACAAGCTCATTTTTAGTGGAGAATGATTTTTTTTGGGGGGGGGGTAAAACCATGCCATGCTAAGTTAAATCAGGCACTGAGAATTCACCTAAGCACATCTAATTGTTTTTAACTCTCTGACATGTCAATGCTGGAATTTGGAGGCAAAGAAACTCATGAGGTTAAGTTGTGTCAGTGGGAGAAAAGTGCAGTTGGCATTTCAGGTCAGAGCCCATAATCAAGGTTTTATGAGGAGTTCCAACCGAAAACCCAACAGGTACAAACAATAAATAAATAGCAGAGGTAGCCCAGGTGACATATTAAGATCTTTCATAATATGGTTTACAAATCTACAAGTACAGAGATAAACATGGCACAGTTAGCCTGGAAGTTATTGCAACACTATTACAACGCCAGCAAAACCAAGTTTGAATCTGACGCTGTCTGTGAGGAATTTGTATGCTATCTCTTGTGTCTGCGTGTGTTTCCTTTGGGTGCTCTGGTTTCACATTCAAGTTCATTCATCATTCAATTGCATGAGTACAAGACGACGAAACAGTGTTCTCTGGTTATTGGTGCAAGGCATAAGAAAGCACAAACAGACATAACACACATACAGACAAATGATTCATATGCAGGACAAAAATACATATAAATAAACAAATAATGTTATCGCAGACACCCAACCTTTTATACTAAATTATGAAAACAGAAACCACTCAGTGCAAGTAATTTTATGGTCCATCTTTATCTCACTTCATTTACCAACCCTGCCTCCATCCAGCACCTCTGCAACCTCCATGCCCCCTCCAGAGCCACCATAACCCACACCAATGTCCAGTTCCACTGAAAGCCACCCATCCTGTGCTGCCACAACCAGTGGTGTATCTACACAAAATAGCGCCTACGGAAGGAGTGGCCAATGCGTCAAATAAACAGTGACAAGAAGATCTCGTGAGACTTGGCCTTGGTAGCTGCCGTGTTGTATTTGGCATTGTATAATTGAGAGCAAACTGAAGGACAAGGAAAGAGGAAGGGTACCCAGTCATGGAAGAAACATGAATGTGTTCCTTGTATGTCTGGGATAGTGCTTGGGGATGGGGGGTTATGGCAGCACTCAGAGGGGGGTGCAACAAGGGGTAGGGAGGCTTACTGAGGTGCTGGACTGGGCAGCCCTGGATGAGGGGCTTGGCTGCAACTGCCCCAAACAGGGACCCTTCTAGTTGGACTGTGTCTTTGTTTTGCGCAGATTTTAAATCAGTGTAATTACTGTGTTACTATTAATCTATTATCCAAAAAAATCCATATTCCAAAAAGAGTCTGGTCCCAAGGGTTTCAGATAAAAGATTACGTACCTGTAAATAGGAAATTCTCAGAGGGTCAAAGTGAGAAGTTCATTTAGATGTTCAGCATTCTAACTATCAAAGGGAAGAAGCTGTTCCTCAGCATGGAGGTGTTGGCTCTTTTACTCCTGTACTCCTTTCCCAACAGGATAAGCTGAACGATGCTGAGTGCGTACCCTCTTCAGTCAAGAATCCTAGTATATCACTTCAATGGGGATGGGGAGGCCCTGGAGATCCTCTCTGCCTCTCTTATAGACCTTTGAATTGACCTCTGATTCATTTCTCTACAACAACCATTCCACACTGGGATGCAGCCGGCCAGGACGCTGTCGATGGAGCTCCTGTAGATCATTGACATGATGCTGCCTGCTAGCCTAGCTGCTTCAGTCTTCTCAGGAAGTGCAGTCGCTGCTGCACCTTCCTGAGAAGTGTGGAGATTTTGTGTGTCCACGATAGGCCACTTGTTAAGTAGGCTCCAAGGAACTTGGTGTTCTCCACTCTCTTCACTGCCGAGTTTTTAATGTGTAGTGGATGGTGGTCGTTCCTTGTCCTCCAGGAATTCACAATGATCTCCTTTGACTTGCCCACATTAAGATTCAGGTTGTCATTTCATGAGATTTTCCACTTCTTCTCTGTAATGCAACTTATCATTGTTGCTGATGAAGCCAACTTCTGTTAGTGTCATCTGCAAGCTCACCTCCTATTTTTCAAATCTTAAGGAGGTTGTGGGTTAATTAGTATTTCAGGGACATGGAGTCAAGGGCTGGGAGGGCCTGTTACTGTGATGTATGTCTAAAACTTAAAATTTAAATAAATAAAATGTAAAACACATGATTAAATGAATCGTTGATTCAACCAATGAAATATTTTGGTACTGTGACAGATTTTATCATATTTTATACTGCATATAGATGTTTTTGAAGAAGATATATTATGGGGTTAATGTAGGTCTCTGGTTGTAGTTTGCTGTTCAAAAAGGTCATGCAGAGAGAGAGAGAGAGAGAGAGAGAGAGAGAGAGAGAGAGAGAGAGAGAGAGAGAGAGAGAGAGAGAGAGAGAGAGAGAGAGAGAACAGTTTTCTGCAGTGGTTTTTAGAGGCTGGAGCATGGCAAGCTGGCAGCTTATTTAAACCCCATTTTGAAGACGGGATGTGAGTTCTGAGTTTAGCCTGTTGAAAACCCTTGTGGTCATTAAAAGAGGAAATGGCTGGCTGGAGTGTTTCATCTGAAATAAGGGAAATTCAGTGGTGACCTGCAGAAGAAAAGGTTATCATCTGGAAAACTCTGATGGGGCAAGTTTCTCCAGCAAGACACTGAAGTGGCTGATCAGAGGGAATCTGTTTGTGTGTGTCCAACAAGCAACAAATCTCTCTCTGAAACCAACAAGAACCTTCCAGAGTGGTAACTAATTACCTTTAAGCACCAGACCTTGGTGAAAATTCATAAATGTTAAATTCTGTGCACAGTATAAGAATTGCCTGATACCAGTGAACTTGGAGGAATGAGAAGTGAGAATGGACTGTCAATCAAAGAACTTTTCTGAACTTATACACACATTACATACACGTGCGCTTAGAATTAGAAGGGGGTTAAGATATGTTAAGTTAATGTTTGATCCTGTTTAATGTTTAAAATAATTTAAAATGACTTTTGTTTAAGTAACCATTTGTCTTGGTGAATTTCTATTGCTGCTGGGTTTTGGGGTCCTCTGGGCCCATAAGAGTACAAAATTCCTTTATTTCTTGAAGGGTCCTTCTTTGTTGATTATAACAATTTTGTATATCATTACAACACAGAGGGAGGCTATTCAGCATATCGAGTCCAAGCTAGTTCTCACAGTCATACCATTTCCCCACTTATTTCCCTGCATACTATTCTTTTGCACATAATTCTCCCTCATTCTCCTTCCTCATTCTCCTTCACTCCAGCTACATTTAGGAAATTTACAGCAGCCAATTCACCTTCAAAACTAAATATCTTTGGGATGTGAGAGGAAAATGTAACATTCAGGGAAACCCACAAAGTTACAGGAAAAATGTACAAAGCATACAGACAGTAAGCAAGATCAAGATCAAATCTATGGAAGGGGATACCACAAGAAGGCAGCCAACTGCACTTAGGATCCCCATAACCCTGTTCATGACTTCTTCTCACTGTTACCTTCAGACAGAAGACACGAAATCCTGAAGTTTGGCTTGTTGCTAATTGATCTTCCTTTTCAATTTTATAGTCTGTAAATTTTGCTCTTTACATGGCTGCATGAACATTGGAGGTAACCTGTTAGATTGCTTGCAAAAGGAGCCTTCTTATTGTGCTGGGTGTTTTCTGATAAATAAATTTAACCCTCTCCTCCTATTTCCTCCTGTGCTCAGCGATTCCAGGTCACTATTACTGTTGCAGGTGCAACTGATTACAGAGAAATGCCAGATGGGTTGTTCCAAGGTGAGTCCAGCCCTCATTGCCTGCCTTTCCTCTGAAGGTAAAAGGTCCACCATCAGACTCCTCAACAACAAACTCAATCAGGGACTCATTTCAGAACTCTTACTTTTGCACTCTTATTGATTTGTTTTCTTTCTGTTTGCACAGTCAGTTTGTTTATGTTTCTTTATTTGTTTACACGTGTATGTTGTGTACAGTTTTTTTTTGCACTAACAATAAGTGGCATTGCCTGTAGGATAAAAAAAGAACCTCAGGGCTGTATGTGATGCCATGTATGTACTCTGACAATAAATCTGAACTTCATTATCCAGATCATCTTCTTGGCTAGGGTTCATAAAGGTTAAATTTTTGAGTCATGTTAACCAGACCAAGGGAAAAGGCAGCGAATGGAATAAGAAGCCTCTTAGTTATCTTTCTAAAGTGAACTGAAGTGTCTTTCCAATCTACAGTCTGTCCTTCTCCCTTTACTGTCATCTGCATTCTGCTAATTACCCCCTGAACACAAGATTGACATGACATATTGGTGAATCATGACCTCTTGTAAATACTTTTCCTTCTGATTCAAAAAGTAGATCTAATTAGACAGTGTACAGATGGTGCTTTTTTATTGATCTTTCATACATCAGATTCTTCTGGATGCTTTAGTGGAGTTTCCATGACTTCCAACCAGTCTGTTAATTATTAGTCTGCATGAGGCTGTCCCACAAATGCATGCTGCTGTTTTAACTGGGTTGTTACACTGAGTGATATGAAACACCAATTAGTGTCATAGGGCTCATGGGCATTCTGAAATTTGCATAAAGTTTTCATGTTGTCTTATGAATAGTATGTTGTCTTATGTTTAGTATGATCACTAAATTTTGTTTGGCATTGCATCCTTGGCTGTAGGACTAGATTACTGATATTGATAGTCATTGCCATATTTTTCTATGGCATTCCACAAAGGAGAATAGGATACTTTATCTTCATTTTAATTGTAATCGATCAATAACCTTGTCATCTGGGTGCGTGGCCATGCTGGATGGCTGAGCAGACGTGTTTCTCCAAGCTCTCTGAGAAAATTCTCTAAAAGACGACAAAAAGTGGTATTGATATCTGGAGTTTAGTAAGGCATTTGATAAGGTTCTGCACAGAAAACTAGCGTATAAACTTGAAAAGCACGGTAAAGTGGATAGAGAATTGGTTGATGGACAGGAAGCAAAGAATAGGTATAAATGGGTTCTTTTCAGAATGGCAGCCAGTGACTAGTGATGTACCACAGGGCTCCTTGCTGGGACACAGTTGTTTACAATATATATCAATAACTTAGATGTAGGAATAGATAGCAATATTTCAAAATTTGCAGATGACACAAAGATGGGTAGCAGGGTTAGCTGTGTTGAGGATGCTAGAAGGGTGCAGAGCGATTTGGACAAGTTAGGCAAGTGGGCCAAGATGTGGCAGATGCAATATAATGTGGATAAATGCAAGGTTATCCACTTTGGAGGTAAGAACAGGAAAGAGAACTATTATATAAATGGTATCTGCTTAGGGAAAGGGGAGGTGCATCAGTCATTGAAAATGGGCATGCAGGTGCAGCAGGCGGTGAGGAAGGCAAATGGTATGTTGGCATTCATAGCAAGAGGAGTTGACAATAGGAGTACAGAGATCCTGCTGTAGCTGTACAGGGCCTTGGTGAGACCATACCTGGAGTACTGAGTGCAGTTTTGGACTCTTTATCTGAGGAAGGACATCCTTACCATGATGGAGGTGCAGAGAAGGTTCACTAGGCTGATACCAGGGATGGAATGACTTGCATATGAAGAAAGGTTGGATAGACTAGGCTTGTATTCTCTGAAATTTAGAAGATTGGGGGGGGGGGGTGATCTTAAAGAAACAAATAAAATAATTAAGGATCTAGACACAGGAAGGTTGTTTCCAATGCTGGGAAAAAATAGAACTAGAGGTCACATTTTAAGGATAAGGAGGAAGGTTTTTAGAACTGAGATGAGGAAAAATTTCTTCTCTCAGAGAGTGGTGGATCTGTGGAATTCTTTACCACAGGAAGTAGTTGAGGCCGATTCCTTGTCAATAGCCTTGTGGCCAAGGGGATCAGGGGGTATGGGGAGAAGGGAGGAACCAGGTACTGATCAGCCATGATCATATTGAATGGCGGTGTAGGCTTGAAAGGCAAAATGGCCTACTCTTGATGGTTTTTTCTATGTTTTTATGTTTTGATTGAAAAACTGTGGATGTATCTTCTGAAAAAAACTATTGAAGAATGACTGGAAGATCACATGAAACAAAAACAAAATATGCAATGGATAAAACTCCAGCTTCGCCAATCGCTTTGACAGACAATACGGGTGGAGATATTTCCTCCTCCCAATGAACCATAGACCTGAAAACCCTGTTGCATGAATTTGGAGGTCTGGGACAACATTTTACAAATGTGGAGATTGTCATTAAAGAGCTTACCTCTTCAATGAGAAAGGTGGATGAAGCCATTAATGACATATCTGAAAGAATGGATGGCGCTGAGAGAGATCTCAGTAAACATGATAAGCAAATCGAGGAATTAAAACAAAACAAGCTGAACAATGGGTCACATATAAGCAGCTTCTTCTGGATAAACTGGATCACATGGAGAACTTCAGTCAGAGGAACAATGTGCCTGAGAGAAGGTGCAGAATGCAGAGATACCATGAAATTCTTTGAGATTTGGATCCCTCAAGTCCTTCGCATGGAAGAACTTGGCAAACAAGTGTTTATTGAATGTGCTCATTGAACACTGGGACCGAGGAGAATAGGTGAAGCCAGCCGTTGACCTGTTTTGGTGAGATTATTGAGCTTCAAGGACAGAGAGACAATCCTGAGAGCTGTTTTCGGAATGCATACTATTCTTGTTCTCCCATGAAATGGGACAATGCAGAGATTATGTTCTTCCAGGATTTCAGCAATGCGGTAATTCAGAAAAAGAAGAGAATTTGATGTGGTTAAGAGGCAACTCTGTGAAAAGAACTTTAAATACACAAAGTTGTACACAGCAACTTTGAGAGTGGAAGTCTATGAGATAGCAAAATATACTTTAAATCGAAGGAGGTGGTGGAAGAATGTATTCAACAGTTCTGGAGAAGAAGAAAAATGTCGACTGTGAAAAGACTGGTGTAAATAAGATATTTAAGGACATAGTAAAGTTTTTTTTTGTTTGAAGGTTATCTTAATTTTATTATGAAATATCAAAGTTCTATCCTATCTTTGGTTCTCGGGGAACTCAGAGAGTAGAAAGAAGGTACTGAAGGTACAGCACAGTACAACTCTGGCTTAAGGAGGGTAATTGCATCAACAGGGGAGTATAGTTTTCTAGATGGCAGTTTAGGGTGGGGTTCTCTTTGTTCTTTACCTCTGGAGGCTTTCACAGGCTTTTTATTGTGGGCCTCAGGGGCGTCCTGTCTGCATTACTGCCTGAGTGGAGGTTGCATGATACTTAAGGTGGGGGAACAGATCACAAAAACTGTTTACATATTTATTTATTGGCACAGAATTTTTAATATGCTGCTATGGATAAGTCACTGAAGTTTATAAGTTTTAATGTTAATGTTTTGAATGGAATGGTCAAAAGGAAAAGAATACTCATATATATATATATATATATATATATATATATATAAAATAAAGATAAAAGCTGAAGTGATATTTCTCCAAGAAACACATCTTACTAAAGTGGAACTGAGGCGATTGTGGAGGGGGGTGGGGGAAGGTCCTTTCTTCATCATTTAATTCAAAAGCAGCAGGAGTGACAATCCTGATTAATAAAAATATCCTGATTGCCTTGGAAAGTATTTCAATGGACCAAGCCGGTAGATTTGTAATGATAAACGGCAAAATTTACTCAGAATCTTGGATACTAATGAATATTTACACCCTGAATTATGACGATAAAGCCTTTATGTAGGATGTATTTTTAAAAGCAGGAGAGCGAAGGCAAAATGTATTGATTGGAGGAGACTTTAATTTTGTCTGGATCCAATCCTTGATAAATCAGCAAAAATGGTAACAAGAGCTAAAGCAGCCAAGTTAACTCTTTCATATATGAAAGATTTAAATTTGATGGAGGTGTGGAGACAATCCAACCCTAAGGAGAGAGACTACTTATTTTATTCAAAAAATATGACTCATATTCCAGAATAGATTTATTTTTATTCATGTCAAGTCTGAAATATCAAGTAGTAAAAACAAAATATTTACCTAGGCTGCACTCAGATCACTTGCCGCTGACCTTGGTAATACAAATATTGGAGAAACAGGAAAATAAATATAGATGATGATTAAATATGATTTAACTGAAAAGGGAGGGTTTTAGATAATTTATAAGTCTACAGATCAATTTTTTTGTGAAACTAACTTTGGTTTGATTGATAATAGTTTTTTTTAATATGGGACACAATAAAGGCATACTTGAGAGGACAAATTCTTTCATACACAAAAAAGATTAAAAGATAATTTAATGCAGAAATAAATAAACTGGGGACAGAAATAGGGGAATTACAAAAAATATCAGAGAATGGGAGACCAGGATAAATATAGAACAATGTAAAATAAGAAGATTCAATACAATACAAACATACAGAGTAGAAAAGTCAATATTAAACACAAAACAGAAATACTCTGAATTAGGAGAAAGGACACATAAAGTGTTATCATGACAGGTGAAGGCTGAAGAATCAACAAGAGCCATAAATGCTATACAGAAGGAAAATAATACCTATAATCAAAAGGAAATAAATGAAACATTTCAACGATATTATAAAAATATATATATAAATCTGACTTGCCAGGAGATGAGATTGAAATAAAAATATTTCTGGATGGATGAAACTCCTGAAGTTGAATGATGAGGACAGGCAGGAATTAGATTTACATTTTACTTGGGGAGAAATTGAAAAAAAAAATACTGGGAACACTTCAGGTTAATAAAGCCCCAAATGAGGATGGATTTCCAGTTGCGTTTTATAAATAATTTGAAGAGCCTTTGTTTATGGATGTATTAAAGTGAGCAGTGAAAACTTAGACATTACTGGAATCCTTCACAATGGCAATAATCACTGTGTTGCCAAAAATGAATAGAGATCCTCTGAAAACCTCATCTTATCATCCGATATCTTTTTAAAATGTAGATTATAAAATAATAACTGAAGTACTGGCAAGCAGCAGGAACAGTATTTACCCAAACTAATACATACTGATCAAGTAGGATTTGTTAAGGGTCAACAAGCGTCAAATTACCTGGCACGATTATTTAACATAATACATTTAGCTCAATCACGGAAGGACCTGAATACAGTAGTATTTTTAGAAGCAGAAAAGGCTTTCGATAGACTCAAATTGCCTTTCTTGTTTAAAAAAACTGGAAAAATTGGGGATAGGACAAGGATTTATAAACTGGATTAGGACATTATATCACAACCCACAGGCAAAAATAATAACTAATAATCAGATATCAGGAATGTTTCCATTGAGTCATTCGAGTAGGCACAGCTTCCCCCTTTCTCTGGCATTATTTGTTTTGGCAATAGAACCTCCAGCAGAAATGATTAGGGGCGATCCTGAAATCAAAGGCTTCAAGGTCAGGCAAATTCAGTACAAGGTTAGTCTGTTTTCTGATGATGTACTGTCATATATGTCTGAACCTGAAGGGTCCATGGAAAAATTACAGGAAATTTTAATAAAATATGGGAGAGTATCAGGATATAAAATAAACATGGAAAAAAGTGAAATTTTGCCAACAATGAATCAGGACTATGAGTGCCTTAAAGTAAATAGTATGCTTAAATGGAAAAATGAAGGGATTAAATACTTGTGAATCATGCTTGATAATAATTTGTACAAAATGAATTATTCTCTTCTGCTGGCAAAAATAGAAAAAAGATTTGCAGTATTGGAAAGACCTGCCCCTGACGTTAAAAGGAAGGGTCAATTGTGCTAAAATGAAGATTATGCCAAAGATTCAATATTTGTTCCAATCAATACCAATGTATTTACCAACTAAGTTTTTTCAAAACAATGCACTTATATCAACTTAGGCAATTTTTATGGAATAACAAAGTATCAAGAAAAGCACTAGGTAAACTGACATGGAACTACAAATCAGGAGGTCTGAGAATTTTGAAGATTAAAAAAAAATATTATCTGGCTTCATAGTTGAGGTTCTTAGGGTTTTTGTTTGAAACTGACTTACCAAAATGAATACATATGGTATTACATGAGATAGACGTTGTATTCTCCAAAGATTTTATCAATAGATGGAACCTGAAGTTAATCAAGAAAAAGACTTCAAACCCTATACTGATTCATTTGATAAAAATTTAGCAAGATATTAATGATTATATAGGAAGGAAAACTGGAATTTCTTTAAGGTCTCCATTATGTAATAATCTGATATTGCCCGTGATAATTGGGTACATTGCTGACTGTTTATAAAGATGGAGTTTTAATGTCATTTGAACAAATGCAGCAAATTTATAATGTTCCAAATTACATCTTTCTTCGCTATCTACAATAAGAGCCTTTCTAAGAGAAAGCTGGGGGAATACTATAACTCCACCAGGGACGAGTCAACTGGAAAGCACATTATGGTTGGGTAATATACCTAAATTTATAACCCAAATATATTATGCCCTGTAAATGGATGGGATTAAGTTTGGAATTACTATGTCCAGGGAAGGATGGGAAGTGGACCTAGCAGTGAACATATTGGAACAATCTTGGGCTGAATGGTGTAAGGATGGGGTAACTTTGATTATTAATGGGAGGTGCAGTTTGGTGCCATACAATTTTCTCCATCAATTATATTTGACTCCGCAAAGATTGCACAAATCAAAGCCAGAGATATCAGACAGATGTTTCCGATGTGGAATTGAAGAAGGAACATTTTTCCACATCATATGGGCGTGTGAAAGTTAATGTTTTCTGGCAAGAGGTATCAGAAGTGTTAACAAAGATTACTGGAGTCAATTTTTCCCAGTAATCCAGAACTAGGTCTATTGGGGAAATTCATAGATATAAGTAGCCACCTAAAAGAGTTTCAAATAACTTTTACTAAAATCACACTGGCCATAGACAAGAAATGCGTTGCAGTCACATGGAAGTTAGACACGCTGGTTTCTTTGAAAAGATGGATAGCAGAAATGGATAGTTGTATTCCCATGGAAAAGATTACTTACAATTTAAGAAATAAACATGACACATTCCTGAAGACCTGGCAATCGTATTTGAATTACATTAGTGCACAAGTATAATATTGTTGCTGTAAATTCATGAACTGCCCTCGATTTTATATAATTATTTTTATTAGTAAAGTAGACTTTGTGCTCGGGTGATGGATGGAAAGACTCTGTATCTACTTATCTGGTTTAAGTTAAGGGGAAGGGGGAACTGTTGGTGGGGGCGGGGGGGTCATTGGAATGTTTTTACTTTGGGATTTTGTTTTGGCTTTGTTATCAATATGTGTGGATGTTGTACTTTTTATTAAAAAATGAGGATTTATATTTTGTATGTAAATGGTATATGGGCTATTTTGCAATATTTATGTAAAGGCTGTATACCTGACATATGCTTTAAAATCAAAAATAAGATGTATATAAAAAATAACCTTGTCAACCAAACAAAAAAGGTTTTATGTAATCAGCCCAATTTCATAGCACATTGATAATTTCTGAACTCATTTACTCATTGCTACAAGAACAAATAACTTCTTTCCAACACCATTCTAAGACCTATCTTTCACCAATACCTTTCTTATGTGCTTTGAAGTTACAAGCTTAAAGCTTGCTTATGCAATTTATGCAAAGACCTCATAAACCAACCTTATTAAAGGCATAAAATGGAGTTTTAAAAGGTACCAAAATATAATCCGTTGGAAGGACTCAATGGATCTAGCAGCATCAGTGGGGGAAAAAAGAAATGTTGATATGTCGGGTCAGAACCTTCTTCAATTCTTAATGAAGGGTTCCAATCTGAATCATCAACAGTTCTTTATCACCCACTGAAGCTGCATGACCCAGTGAGTTCCTTCAGCAGATTGTTTCTTCTCCATATTCCTGCATTTGCCAGCTCTTCTGTCTTGAGTTTTTAAGGTATACTTGCAAACTTCAGTCTCCTCTATTTGTCATGAGATAAGCAAATGAATCTTCTGGAAAACTCAATGTAAAATGCAGGAGCTTCCAAAATAATTTTAATCACAATTGGTATGTACATTTTATGTTTTTACAGGAATTCAGTACAAGAAACCCCAGCATATTCCAGTCACAATGCCATTCAAATTTCACATTTCACTCAGATTCCTGTGCAGATCATGAGAGTCAATTACAACTGGCCAGGTAATGATGCTGTCCAACTCAGTGTTCACAAACAGAATGAAACAAAGTGGAACTAAGAAATGCTTCAAACCCTGCATCTATAACGTGCAGAGTTGTTGACTGAATTGCTCATTTGAGGAGATTTGTACCATTGGAGGAGATTTGAGTGATTGAACCTTCTAATCGGTACAGCCATAAAGGTTAACCAGGGCCAACCTGAAACATGATCACATTCACCCTGACAACAATGCAAGTGCCTTGAAGAACTTGCCTCACAAGGATATACCCACCTTATTCCTCAAAGTGTCAGCAGGAGCAATGTGTACAGACTTATTGAGGGGAGAATTGTAGGAGAAATTTGGAGACCATAGGGTTAAAATAATTGATTTTTTTTTAAACAGATTGCCATGAAACCTATTTGTCCTAATTGAGGAATCCAAAATTGGATGTGGGAAGATAATTGTTCACACTATTAACACTCTTTGGACACCTGAAGGAAGCATTTTTAATTGCTTTTAACTTAGCACTGAATTTAACGTTTGTCACATGGGATTGACCAATGGATTGGAGGCAAGTTTAAGCAGCAGCTTGGGTTGTTACTTAGATTTGTGATTGTCTAATCTGAATAAAAACAAATCACTGACTCAAGATCTCTGTCAAATATTTCAAAGAGAATGCTTGTGTGAGTGTGGATTTTTATCATCCTTTGAACGTTTTGAAACTGCCATCAGGATGGTAAATATTTTAGATGTGTTTGATAGCGTATCAGAAAAGGAAGAAAATCATCATTCATGACAATATTGATGTGCTTTGGTCGGATTGCATGTGTAGGAGATGGCTCCGAAGGGGGAAGGTGTGTGGGAAGATGGTTCATGCAAAGGAGGAGGACAAAAGCAGGATGCTCAGAGGTGCAAATACACCCAAGAGGTGCTCAGAGCTGCCTGATGCAGCACTCAAATCGACGAGGTGTAATTACTTTGTCTCTCGGAAGAGAAGGGGTCCTGTAACCTGGGGTTATCACCCCAGTGGTGGTTGATGTCTGAAGCCTATCAAAGGAAAACCTCCTCACAAGAGGATTCAGTGGTCTTGTTACCAGTGACAACACCCTTATCATTTTCACTCCAGTGTCCTCTTAAGTGGCTCTGAGAGACATAACCAGGATCACTTGGCAAGTTGCTGTTACTGATGGATTCATGGAAGAAAACAACCTATTAAAAACAGTTATAGCAGGAGATCATCTGACTCCTTTGTGACTAGTGCATTATTCATCAGAATCATGTTGATTTTCTGCCTAATTCCATTTTCAAGCATTATTGCCACATTGCTTGATTCATCAATGAGCGGAAGTATACCAATGTGTAACACGAAAGTGTGCAGACGCTATGATTGTAATAAAACACACAGAAATGCTGGAAGAAATCTAACAATCTCTGCTTGAAAATAAATTATGTAATTGTTCAAATTTCTTTAGATTCACTGCCTTTCAGTAAGAGTTTCTCCATTCTGAATGGCCTTGGTTCACCATTTTGAGCCAAAGACATTTGTCAATGCCCAATTGATGGGAAACAAGTGTTTGCTGTTGGTCCTGGTTAGAATCACTGGGATCTACAATGATGCAGCCTGCAGTGGATCAATTCTGCAAATCTTTGTCTTCATAGAACCATAGAATGATTTCAGCACAGAAATAAGACTCTTCAGCCCCTCTAGTCTGTGCTGAACCATTTTATTTTGCCTGGTCCAAATGATCTGCACCCAGCCCATAGCCCTTTATACCTCTCCCATCCATGTACCTGTTCAAATTCTTCTCAAATGTTAAAATTGAGCCTGCATTCACCAATTCAGCTGGAAGCTCATTCCACAGTTCCACCATTTTCTGTGTGAAGAAATTCCCCCTCATGTTCCCACTAATTTCTTTCCCTTTCACCATTAACCCATGTCCTCTGGTTTGTATCTGACCTACCTTCAGTGGAAAAAAGCCTATCTATATTTACTCTAATAATTTTAAGTATCTCAATCAAATTTCCCCTCATTCATCTATGCTGCAGGGAATAAAGTCCTAACCTTTCCCTGAAACTCAGTTCCTGAAGTCAGGCAACATCCTAGTAAATATCTCTGCACTCTTTTTATCATATTTAATATCTTTCTTGTAGTTAGGTGACCAAAACTGCACACATACTCCACATTTGGCTTCACCATTGTCTTGCACAACTTTACCACAACATCCCAACTTCCATACTCAGAACTTTGATTTATGAAGGCAAATATGCCAAAAGCTCTCTTTAAAACCCTATCCACCTATGATGCCACTTTCAGGAAATTATGTATCTATATTCCTAAATTCTGCTGTTTGACTGCATTCCTAATGCCCTACCATTCACTGTGTATCTTCCTTCTTGGGATCTCCTGACAAAATGCAACACCTCACATTTTTCTGCATTAAATTCCATCAGCCATTTTTCCCAGCTGGTCCAGATCCCTCTGCAAGCTTTGAAAAATCTTTGCTGGCCACAATGCCTTCATTCTTAGTTGTCATATACAAATTTATTGATGCAATTTATGACATAATCATCCAGATCATTGATATAGATGACAAACAACATTAGTTTCAACACCTACCCCTGAAGTATACCACTCATCTCAGGCCTCCAATCTGAGAAGGAATTGACCACCACTACACTCGGGGATGTCACGTCCAGCCATTGTCGAATCCAGTTCACTACTTCACTATGAAATCCAAGCATCTGAACCTTCCTGACTATCTTCCCATGTGGGACCTTGTGAAAGACCTTACTAAAGTCCATGTAGACAACATCCACAGGCTTTCCTGCTAACCTCCTCGAAAAACTCTATATGATTGGTTAAACATGACCTGCCACTCACAAAGCCATGTTGATTATCCCTAATCGGTCCCTGGCTATCCAAATAATTGTATATTCGATCTCTTAGAACATCTTCCAATAATTTACCTACCACTGACTTCAGGCTCACTGACCTATAATTTCCAGGATTACTTGTGGAGCCTTTTTTAAAAAAAACACTACATGGGCTACCCTCCAATCCTCTAGCATCATTTTAAATATTTCTGCCAGAGCCACTACAATTTCTACAGTAGCCCCCCTCAAGGTCTGAGGGAATACCTTGTCAGGCCCTGGGGATTTTTCCACCCTTATTTGCTTTAAGACAGCAATCTCTTCCTCCTCTTTAATCTGGATTGGTTCCATGACCTCCTTGCTTATTTTGCTTACTTCCCATGACTCTGTGCCTGTTTCCTGAGTGAATATTGATTAAAAAAAAACATTTAAGTTTTACCCCATCTCTTTTAGCTCCATACAAAATTGACCACTCTGATCTTTAAGGGGACCAATTTTGTCCCTTACTATTCTTTTGTTCTTAATATACCTCTAGATCCCTTAGGATTTTCCTTCACATTGTCTGCAAAGCAACCTCATGTCTTCTTATACCTCATGTCACCTTTTTGTGCTAAAATATGATTCAGTCTAGTCCCACTGACATAGCTCTCCATACCCATTCCATCCATCTCCTTACCCAAATTTTTTTTAAATGTGAAATTTGAGCTTGCATTGACCACTTCAACTGGCAGCTCAATCCACACTCCCACCACTCTTTGTGTTTAGAATGCTCCTCCTGAACTTACACTTTCACCCTTGTCCCATGTCCTCAATTTGTATCTCACCTAAATTCAGAGGAAAAAGCCAACTTGCATTTACTCCTTATAATTTGGTATACACTATAAAATCTCCCCTTGTGGCGACGCACATTCTTGTAGCAGCGAACTGGCCCCGCTTGTCACGTGTAGTTGTCAGGGCAGCTGCAGAAATATTGGCATCATGGGACCATCTCTTCTGGTCCAGGCCGGAAGGTCACGTGTGCGCTTGTGTCATCAGGGCACAATCATCAGGATGTTAGGGCTTAAAGGCTGCAGCATGAAATTTAAATTAAACTAGTTGTGATTCTAGAGCTCACAGCCTGTCATCTCAGTCTCTTCGCTGTGCTCACTCACAACATGCTACGTTGGTGACACCAACGAGTCTCCACGTCCTGAAGACTTGAAACAATGGAACAAGCAGCTGTAGGTGCCATCACATTGAAGCTGCTGAGTTTCTGGACAAACAGACCCTGAACTTGGCTCGGCCAAGTGGAGGCCCAGTTCCATATCAAACAGATGACCTCCTACTCGATGAGATGCCTCTACATTGTCAGCTCGTTCAACCAGGTAGCCGCCTCACGAGTCAATGACCGCATTCAGATGCCGCCGGAGGAATGTAAATACATCTCTGAAAAACCTCCTCATCAGCATATACGGCATCTCACAATGTGAGCGAGTAGCCAGGCTCCTGCACTTGGACTGCCTAGGCAATAGGACCCCCTTTGCCCTCATAGACAAGATGCTCAGGCTGGCAGAAGGACACAAACCCTGCTTCATGTGTGAGCAGGCGTTCCTTGAGCAGGTGCACAAGGACATCAGGCTCCTCTTGGCTGATGTGGACTTCAGTGATTCACGCAAAGTTGCATCACGTGTGGATGTTCTCTACCATTTGAAACATGAAGCCATAGACTCTATCAACAGTGTTTCTTGGCCACCACCAAGAACAATGCGAAAGTCTAGTCCACCATGTGAACAGGTCCAACACTGTCAGAGGACGGAAACATCCGATCCCAAATGGTGTTTCTATCACCAACGTTGGGGGATGTCTGGCCATAGATGCTGCCAGCCATGTTCATTCCCGGGAAATGATGTGGGCAGCCACCATTAGTGGCTGACCAAATAGCCTTCTCCACATTTGGGACAGCATCTCATGCTGCAAGTTCCTAGTGGAAACAGGGGCGAAGATTAGCATCATTTCCCCCTATGGAGCTTGAGATGTGCTCAAGACCTTACAGTCCTTCCCTCCGGGCTGCCAATAACACTGTTATCCAAACATTTGGAAAATGCGGATTCCTATATATTTTGGTGACAGCACATTCCAATGGTCTTTCACCCTCGCTTTGGTGGACAAACCCCTGCTCGGCACTGTTTTCTCTGGGCCCACTCCCTACTCATCGATCTCCAGGGTAGATGATTAGTCCACACTCAGACTTTCCACATGGTTCCCCTCATCATATCAAACAAATCGTCCACCCAGCTCACTTCTGTGGAGACCAAACACGGCCATTACGGCCACCTTCTTACAGACTTCCATTCTGCACCCACAATTCATGGCAGCCATGCCAAAACATAGACCATGGGCCTCACCCCTCCACTTGATGCCCAAGTCCAATGTCAGCTGGAGGCCCTGCAGCGATTACAGACTTCTCAACAACGCAATGACACTGAACCATTACCCAATGCCCCACATTCAGGATTTCACTGCAAATCTTCATGGCACAAAGCTTTTAACCAAAGTCGACCTAATCCAGGGATACCACCAGATCCCCACACATCCAGGTAACATTCCAAAGTCTGCTATCATCATCCTATTCAGCCTTTTCAAGTTCCTATGCATGCTGTTTGGTTTGAAAAATACAGTGCAGACCTTTCAGCACCTCATGGACGTGGTCAGGAGAGAATTGCCTTTCTTTTTCATCTACCTCGACAACATCCTAGTAGCCAGCAGTTCACTTGCAGAACATATGACGCACCTCCATCAGCTGTTCACTCACCTCACACAATTCGGACTCCCGTTAGCCCAGAGAAGTGCCAGCTCAGCCTCACAGAAATAGTCTTTCTAGGCCACAAGATCACACTTGTCTTTACAAGACAAGTTTGCCAAACCAGCAACATTGAAAAGGGCCTTCAGGAAATAGTGGGCATGGTGGATTTTACTATAGGTTCATCCCTGCAGCAGCCAACATTATGTGCCCTCTCTTCATGTTAATGTCGGGCTCATCAAAGGAGCTTGAATGGACAGAGGAGGCACACAGTGTGTTCGAACTGACTAAATAAGCCCTGGCCCACACCACCATGCTGATACACCCACGGATGAAGGTACCGATGGCCCTCACAATTGACGCGTCCAACATGGCCATGGGCACTATCCTGGAAAAGTTTATTGATGACTCATGGCGACTCCTTGCTTTCTTCAGTCTACACATGTGACTGCCCGAATTGAAGTACAGTGCATTTGACAGAGAACTACTCACCCTTCACTTGGCCCTCCGCCCCTCCTCTTACTTCCTGGAAGGGTGCCCATTCACTGTCTACACCAACCACAAGCCACTTAATTTTGCCTTCGCAAATCCTTCGACCCATGGTCTGCTTGACAACAGAGACACTTTTCCTATATCTCTGAGTTCACCTCTACTATCCAACACCTCTCCAGAAAGACAATATTGTTGCCAATGCACTTTCCAGGGCTGCAGTCAAAGCTATGTCCCAGGGCATTGACTACCATGATCTGGCTCAGGCACAATGGAATGACCCCGAGACACTCAACTTCAGAACAGTAATCATGGGGTTGCAGCTCCAAGACCTCCTGCTTGATACCAATGGCACCATGCTCCTCTGCAATGCTACCACTCACCAGCCCCACTCTCTCATCCCTGTGCAGTTTTCAACTTAAAGCATGACTTGTCGCACCCCTCTATCCACACGACAATACAACTAGTATCTGCACACTTTGTTTGGCACAGCCTGCATAAACAGGTCACTGAGTGGGCAAAGAATAGCACAGATTGCCACACATCCAAAGTCCAGCAGCACTCCAGGCACTTACTCATACAGTTTGACTCCCCGACGCGAAGGTTCCAACATATCCATCTAGACATAGTTGGACCCCTGTCTGTCTCCCGGGAATCCAGCTACCTACAGTGATGGATAGATTCACTCGCTGACCAGAAGCCATACCCTAAGAGGAGGGGCGGAGGGCCAAGTGAAGGGTGAGTAGTTCTCTGTCAAATGCACTGTACTTCAATTCGGGCAGTCACAGGTGTAGACATGCACCTGGGCTTTCCTCACCACCTGGGTCTCCCACTTTGGTGTCTTGGCCGAGATTACGACCTATCGGAGAGCACAATTCACCTCCACTCTGTGGACACAATTCTCCAGACTCCTGGGCACCCAGCTGCACTGTACTACAGCTTACCACCCTCAAGCCAATAAACAAGTCAAGAGCTTCCACGGTATACAGGGTGCTACACAGAAAAGCTTCAATGTTCACCCTTGACAATGGGGGCAAGGAGGAGTTATTAATGCTGGACCTTTTAAAACCAGCAGATGTAGACTTGTCCCAGCCAATACAGGTTCCCCCACCAGTGCATAGAGGCTGGCTGCCAAAGCTGCACACCTCTCCTGTGACTCATCCCATGGGTGTTAGTCCAGTGGGGGGGGGGGGGGGATATTATGCGGTTATGCACATTCGTGTCGTGGCGAACCAGCCCCACTTGTCACGCACGGTCGGCAGGACAGATGCGGCAAGGATGGTGTTGTGGTACTGTCTCTTCAGGTCCAGGCCGGAAGGACACGTAGGTGTTTGCGTCATCAGGGGCATTAGGGATGAGACTTAAAGGCTGCAGTGTGGAATTCAAATTAAAGCAGATGTGATACCGGAGCTCACAGCACGTCATTCTCAGTCTCTTCGCTGTGCTCACTCACAACACGCTACACCCTCATTCTTTTATACTCCAGAAATTAAAATTCTTAACTTGTTTCATCTTTCCCTGTAATTCAGTTCCTGAAGTCCTAGCAACATCCTAGTATATCTTCTCTGCACTCTTTCAATTTTATTGATATCTTTCTTGTAGTTAGGTGACCAAAACTGCAAACAATACTCCAAATTTGGTCTTACATAACTTCACCATAACATCTCAACTCCTGTGATCAATCCTTTGATTATGAAAGCCTATATGTCAAACGTGCTCTTTTCAACCCTATCTACCTGTGAAGCTTCAAGGAGGAGACTTACCGGTTCATTCATTGGGAAGTTATTAACGACGCCTCTGAGTATCTCTGCCAATACCTGCAGCAGTAACACACTGAAGAGCCATATCACTACTGCTTGAAGTGGATCTTTAGGTACATAGATCAACTTGGCGATGTCCTTGATCATTCACCTGATTCTCATGAATGGTGGCAGTATATATATATATATATATATATATATATATAAATGCATTCTATAGAATATTGCACAGTGGAAAGAATTACAGGTAGAACAGAACAAAAACCTTCCGGTGTCATCATCAAATGTGGAGACCATATGCATGCAAAATATTCAATTATTAACTCAACACCTGTCATTCTGGCCTCTTGCTCATCTCATAGTTTAATCTCCCTCATTTAGACGGCCATGCCTTTCACTGCCAATGCATGTTGTTCAGGAATTTATTTCCTTCACCTCTCCTCCTCTTTAACTCTCTTGAAGTTATTGACATTCTATCTTCTTGATTAAGGCTTGGTCATCTGAACAATTATCTCCTTATATGGCTTGACATCAATTTTTTCTGGCATTCCTGTGAAATATCTAGAGATTATTACCTTCAATAAAGACAATATCAATGAGTGGGTAATCTACATATTTTTATGCCATTATGAGAAAATACCCTAAGAATTAGTGGTGTTCTCAAGGATTTACAGTAAATCTATTCCACCTGGCTTTTGTATTTTGGCCATTTTCATTTGGTAAAATTCATTAAAACTTCTCCAGTGGTTGTCTGTCTCCTGAAGTAGCTTTAATCTCTGACCTCCTGTTTCAGAGTTTCTGTTGGTCCAACCAAAGGCTGTTTCACCTACATTGGTGCAGGTTTGATACAAGGCACAGAAATCCAAGAGAGTTTGTCAGGTAATGACCAAAGATTTGGAATGGAGAGTTGGCATATAATGAGGAAAATGGTTGATCATTCAGATGACTTTGAATGGAGATACTTCCATTCTCCCCTCATTATTAATTTTTCTTCTAATTTCTGCTTTACATGACATTTATCATTGACTGAAATTTCTTACTGATGGCTCCAATTTATTTGAAGACCTTGAGAAGGATTATTATGTTGTAGTTATTGCAAAAAAAAAGTGCCCTTAAAACATTCTTAGCCATCAGCTACCAGGTGAATATCTACCTGGAAAAGTGTGGAAACTTCAAACAGCAGGACTGAACAATATGTGTTGGGTTAACTGGAGAAGAAAATAGAAATGAAACAAAATGATCTGATATCCAGACCCCAATTGAATATGATCATCAGATACTCTTGCTGAAATGAGAGGTTTTTTTTTTAATTGTTGGTTGGTACATCACAAACATGTAATGTCTAGTTGTTTAGCACTGAGGGCCGGAGAACGCCTTTCGTTGGGTTGTACTTGTACAATCAGATGACAGTAAACTTGACAAACAAGCAATATGACATTCTCTTTAGTAAGTTTATTGGTTAGATAACAAGACAGAATTCATTGCTTCCAATAAATGATTTTGAGTTTTGGATATACATTTTTGCTAAAAATCAGATTATAGATCAGTTGAAACATTAATAGTTAAAAAGGATTGAGGTAATCATTGCAAAAAAAATTAATAACATCATCTAAGAAAAACAGAGATTGTAATCAGGGAAAAATCAGGTACAGAAAGATTTAACAGAGAATAGTGATAACAGTTTTCTTTAAGATTCAAAAGAGTTCAGAAAGTGACAGGTAATGGCCACCAAATGCACGGAAGACCAGGCCACATTTCCTCTGGAAAGATAAGATAAGCACAATGAATTGCAAAAAATTAAGGGGAGATCTGATACGAACACTCCTTGACAGAAAAGACAGATGAGCCCACTGAGTCTATGCAATCAGTATGATCTTATCTGGGTTAGTTTTCTGAACAAGATTAACTGAGGTCACTAGAGTATGTCAGAAAGGATGAAGATTTACAACCACATTCTTTATTGAAGTGGTAAACTAGGCCCCCTCCACCAACACCCTCCTCTGCCTGGCAGAATTTGTTCACACCCTCAATAATTTCTCCTTTGGCCAATCACACTTTTTCTAAGTAAAAAGAGTAGCCATGGGTACCCACATGCGTCCCACCTCTATCTGCCTTTTTGTTGGATATGTGGAGCAATCCAAGCTACAAGCCTCCACAAGCAAGGCTCCTCAATTCATTCTCCACTACATTGATGACTACATTGGTGCTGTCTACTCCACCCAGGATGAGTTCATCAACTTTATCAACTTTGTTGCCAACTTCCCCATTGACCTCAAATTCACTTGGTCCATCTCTGGTAATTCTTTCCACTTTCTTGATCTTGCTGACTCCATTTCTGGAGACAAACTATCTACTACCTTCTATAAACCCACTATCTCCCAGTTATATTGCTGGCACCTATATAGGAATCAGATTGATCACCAGAAATTGTGTAAGAACAGCTATCCTATGTCTTTTGGGGCTCTCAGGTGAAACTGTTAACTTTCTTTTTAACATGTTCCTTTGAAAATGCAATGTTCCTGCATCTAATAGAAAATCAATGTGAGTGTTGTGATCTTTCACATTTATACAGAACAATGAAGAGTTTAGTAGTTTAAGGAATATTTCCCAATCTGGTCAATGGCTAGAGTGTCCAGAATGTATTATGTAAAACTCCTTTTGGAAATAAATTGAGACCTGACTTGTATGATATCAACTGCACAGAAGGGAAATTATGTGAATGGACAGGAATACATTGGAAAGCATAAGTCTAAGGAAATCACAAAATCTCAATCAAAGGATGGGCAAGGAAAGGCAGGAATAGAAAATGGTAATGAACAACTCATATAAAATAATATAAAAACAGGTTCCAATTAAAATATTATTGTGAAAAGTATAAAGCATGGGAAAACTTGAATGAACAAATCTTTAAAATCCAAAGATGTATGCAAAGCTGCACAATAAATGACAAGAAACTCCAAGCTGAACCTCTAACAAATTTTCAGACACATCATGGCTCTTTGACCTTTTCACTCCACAATTAGTCTGCCCACCTCGTAAGGAAACAGGAAACACATGGCAAGACTTGTACAGGGTATGAAGGAGGGAATGAGATGTTAAAATTTGAAATTTTCAAGCCAATAATGTCTGTCAGGTAAGAATGTATGGGTCTCTTCAACAGGACTACTGACGGATGCTACCTGAAAATGTGAGATCAATTATTTAAGTGGTGCTTTTCGGTTATTTAAATATTCCATTGGGTCCCCCAGGCCTATCACTACTGCCCTGGGTTGACGCTATGTGCACTGACTGTGAAAGACCTGCTGACATTGATGAAAGTGTTTCTTTCATGAAAAATGCATAATTAAGGAAGAAAACTTGTACCCACCAAAGATGAATGTGATGAAGATGCAAGAGGTCCTTCATGACATCCTACAAGGGAAGAAAATCACATCAAAAAAAGTATCACCCACTTTTAAAAAGGGTTGCATTTTTTTTGCCATCCCACACCAACATCAATCCTCATCTTCTTCCCATTTTAACTGCACATGGATACTAACTGATGCATGAGTGAGTTTGCCAAGAATCAGTGAGTGTTGCTGGATTTCCTAAGCAATTCTTCTTGTTGGATAGACATTAGGTTCTCCATACTGTACAACTGCTGCGCCGTGGTCTTGAATGAGATGTATTGTATTCTAAAATGGACTCTTAAATCACATGATCTCTGTAATCATTCGCAGACAGAAAAAAACAGAAACCTAATGTTAGAGTAAAACAAATACTTTGTGTCTGTTTCACAGAAGATAGAAGGAATTAAGATATTTTGATCTCGACTAAATGAATATTCAAAGAAATCAGTAATCATTAAAAAAAAGCAAATTACTGTTGTATAAATTAATGGCATTGTATAAATCCCAAGGAACTGATCGATCATCTGTATTCTAAAATTTTAAAGTAAGTGACCATAAAAGGACTATGGTTGTCATTTTTCAAACTTTCTGAACGATTCCCATGACCTGGAAGGTAGCAAATGTAACTTCACAATTTAAAGAATAAAAGAAGGAACATGAAGCAAAAAAACATTTAATATGACATAACTAGTAGGGAAGATATTGGATTTATTATTAATTAAGTGGTGGCAGGGCACTTGGAATATAGTAGTTAAAAAAGGTTTATAAAGGGAAATATGATTTTTTTGTGATTGTGTGCAACAGGATAAAGGAAATTTGTTGATATAGTTTATTTGGATGTCAAGAATGTATCTGATAAGAATCCCCCAAGAAGTAATAAAACAAAATTATAAACTACTTGATAAGATTCCTCTGAAGAGATAATAAAGCAAAATTATAATGTACCAGAAACAAAGGTGGTTGAGAAACTCAACAGAATATGTAGCATTTATAGATGCTGCACGACCTGTTGAATTTCTACACCATTTATGTGCATTTGTACTACAATCCCACCATCTGCAGACTTTCATGTTTAACTTTAAAAGTATATATATATTGTGGATAATATATTGAAGTGGATGAAGGATTAATGGATAGAAATTCTAGATAAATTGTCAGATTGGGAGGCTGTGACTAATGGGATGCCTCAAGGATTGGTCGACGATTCCAACCATCTAGAATCTTTGACAATGATTTAAATGAGAGAATTGAGCATAGTATATCAAAAGTATTTGTCATGATAATGAATATGTATGAGATGTACCGGAAGTCACGTGGTATGAGAGAGAGATAAGAACACAAGCATGAGAACAAAGGAAACCGGAGAATAAAAAGACACTAAGAAGTTTACCTGATAAACTTGTGTTTAATGTTTTATTAACTTCACATTTCGGGCCACAAATGTGACATTAGCGACGAGGATGGGATAAGCTTGAAGAAAATTAAAGACTAAACAAGATTACAGAGGTTTACAGACAACTTCAAGGTGATAAGAATTTTCTCTTGTCTCAGTACTTTTGGAGCTGAAATATTTCCTCATGGCTGGTGCAAACAGTGACTTTCTAACACATAGTGGAATTGCTCATTTTGACCCGACTGGTGATGCAAGCACTGTAAGTGTGACGTGGAAGGCATGGCTGGAAGAATTTGAATCCTATGCCGACCGTCGTGGCCTATTTCTAGATACCGGTACAGTTGAACAAAAAGTGCAGAGGAGGGCGTTACTTCTTTTCACTGCAGGACCCTCAGTTCGGGAAACATTTAAGACACTTTTGAATACTGGAAGAAAGGATGAGTATCGGAAAGCAGTAAATGCATTAAATGCACACTATGTAGTGACACCGAATGCTACATTTCAACGCCATTTGTTTCGAAGATCGAGACAAGAAGATGGCCAGACAATTGCTCAGTACGTGACGAGACTACGCCAGCTAGCTGTTGGATGCAATTACATGCCAGCTGATTTGGACAACCAATTATTGGATCAAGTCGTACAGCACTGCAGATCAGATAAACTCAGAAGACGTCTACTTGAAAGAGGGAGTGAGTTGGAACTCACCGATGCTTTAACCATTGCTGCTGCATTAGAGGCTGTTGAAGGGCAATTTCATACCATGACCCTGAAAGACAACTCAAGCCAGCAAATTAAGAGGCTCTCACATCGCCATAATCAGCCAAGATATACGCCGACACATGACGTGGAGTGTTATCGATGTGGAAACTGAGGTCACTTTGGAAAAGACCCATATTGCCCGGCCAAAAGCAAAGTTTGCAGAAAGAGTGGAGGTAAGGACCATTTTGCAAAGAAGTGCAAAAGCAAGTCCAATGCAGACCAGACGAGGAAGAGTACAACTTCCAAAGGCAAAGCCTGGGGGAAAGGAAAGTATCCTGGAAAGAAAGATACCATTCGCCAGATAGACGGTGACGATGATGATACTCAGGAGGAACAGAGTTGTTACCAACTTACGTTGAATGAAGTACATCATGAGAAGGTCCCAGTGATCATTGGTGGAGTGACAGTTCAGGTCATTGTAGACTCAGGCAGTGACAGTAATGTGATTGATCGACATTTATGGGAGAAGTTGAAAAGGAAAAAGATCATCTGTACCTCAAAGAAGTGTTCCAAGAAACTGTATCCATACACAGCAACCAAGCCATTGCAGACCATTGGATGTTTTACTGCAACTGTTGAAGCTGGAGATAAGTACACCGAAGCAGAGTTTATGGTCATAGAAGAGAGGGGAGACCATTGCTGAGTAGAAGCACAGCGCAAGACCTGGCAATACTTCATATTGGAGCTTGTGTCAATTCAATTCAGTCATACGAGGATATGAAGCAAGAATTCCCCGCATCTTCCAAGGAGTAGGAAAGCTGAAAGGTCGACAATTCAAGCTAGCGGTAGATGAAACGGTCAAACCCAAGGCACAACCAATGCACCGAACTTCGTTTGGACTTCGTGGGAAAGTCGAAGCCAAAATTAAAGAATTGATGGAACAAGACATTATTGAACCGGTGGAACATTCAACACAATGGGTCAGTCCCGTAGTGATTGTGCCCAAACCAAAGGGTGACATAAGACTATGTGTTGACATGAGAATGGCCAATGAAGCTATAATTAGAGAACGACACCCTACACCAACAGTGGAAGGAATACTTCAAGAACTAACTACCAGCAAGGTATTCTCAAAAATTGATCTGAAATGGGGCTATCATCAATTAGAGCTGGATCCAGGTTCCCGAGATGTAACTACATTTGTGACTCACTGTGGATTGTATCGTTACAAGAGATTATCATTTGGAATTAATGCAGCTTCAGAGATCTACCAGTATGAAATCCATCGAGTGATTCAAGGCATTCCTGGAGTTGCCAACATTTCTGACGACATCACAGTCCATGCACCAACGAAGGAAGAGCATGACAAACAGTTGAGGCATGTACTATCTAGACTACAGGAGGCAGGCCTTACCATGAATGGAAACAAGTGCCAGTTCGGTGTGTCAGAAATGGACTTCATGGGACACAGACTTACATGGGAAGGACTAAACCCTGCAGAGGCCAAGGTGAAAGCTATTGCAGAGGCACGTGCACCTCAGAACGCAACAGAGGTGAGGAGTTTCCTGGGATTGGTCAATTTTTGTGCAAAGTTCATTCCTAATTTCGCTACAGTGGCAGAACCACTAAGGAAACTAACCAGGAAAGGTGTACCATTTCATTTTGGATCTGAGCAGAAGAAAGCGTTCACAGCGCTGAAGCAAAGCCTGACAGATGAAAAAACTCTTGGATATTACGATCTGGCGGCATCAACCAAAGTCATAGCGGATGCCAGCCAGGTTGGTTTAGGAGCCGTGTTGGTCCAGATGCATGATGGAGGACCAAGAATCATTGCCTATGCCAGCAGATCGTTATCAGATGTGGAAAAAAGATACTCTCAGACAGAGAAAGAAGTTCTCGGACTTGTATGGGCCTGTGAGAGATTCCATGCATATTTATACGGCATTGAATTTGAACTCATCACAGATCATAAGCCATTAGAGGTGATCTATGCACCTAGATCCAAACCATGTGCCAGAATAGAGAGATGGGTACTTAGACTACAACCCTACAAATATAAAGTAATCCACATTGCATGGAAAGCAAACATTGCAGATCCGCTGTCCAGATTGGTGAAGGTTGGTGGTTCACAATCCAAGTCAGAATTGGGAACAGAAACAGAGAGCTTTGTATGCTTCATAGCTATTCAGTCGACACCGAAAGCTGTGACTACGAAGGAAGTCGAGAGAGAATCCGAACGTGATCCAGAACTCATGGAAGTAAGAGAATGCATACAGAGTGGACAATGGGACAAGTGTACTCACAAGGCTTACATTCCCATTAGAGACGAACTTTGTTGCATCGGACAGTGTGTATTAAGAGGTTGCAGATTGGTGATACCGCAAAGATTGAGACCGAAGATCGCATCCTTAGCGCATGAAGGACACCTAGGCATTGTTGGTACCAAGCAAAACCTCAGGACCAAGGTATGGTGGCCAGGTTGTGATAAAGACGCAGAGAAATTTGTTAAAACTTGTCATGGATGTCAAACCACAAGTAGGAGTAATCCGCCAGAACCGATCCGGAGTACGCAACTTCCGACAGGACCATGGATCGACGTAGCTGTTGATTTTCTTGGACCTTTACCGACGGGTGAATCAATTATGGTAGTGATAGATTACTACAGCAGATATTATGAGTATGTGGTGTTGAAGTCCACAACCACTGAAAAAACAATACAAGCGTTAGCAGAGATATTCGCAAGATATGGATTACCTGTTATATTATACTCTAACAATGGTCCACAATTCATTTCAGAGACATTTACGGAATACATGAGGACCACAGGTATCCACCATCATAAAGTAACTCCGAAATGGCCGCAAGCCAACGGAGAAGTAAAGAGACAAAATCAGTCCATTGAAAAACGATTGAGGATTGCACACGCTGAAAGACAAAATTGGCGAGAAGCATTGCTATCTTATGTGGCTGTCTATCGTGCAACGACTCATGCAACCACTGGAAAAAGTCCTGCAGAAGCATTTTTTGGGAGAAAAATCCGCACAAAAATGCCAGAAATAAAGGAAATCCGAGACGACCAGGAGATGAGGGACTACGATGCTGAAAAGAAAGGTGCAGCAAAGCTGTACACAGATTCGAAATGTGGAGCCAAGTACTCAGACATCATGCCAGGAGATAATGTTCTAGTGAGGCATGAAACTGGTGGTAAGCTAGACACACCTTATTACCATCAACCCTATACTGTCGTATCCAGAAGTGGCAGTATGGTGACAGTCAAGTCTCTGACTGGAGTCCTGTATAAGAGAAATGTATCAAGTGTAAAAAGGTACCAGTCCAGAGATACATCGAGCGAAGAGGTTGAAAGGCCAATACGAGATGCTGAAACTGAGAGACCTGATGATGTTCCAGAGGCAGTTACCAGCACTCATGATGAAGTGACTAGAGCGCCAGAAACACCCGAAGCCGTGGCGAGCAGTATTTCCGAAGCTGAGAGTGAACAACCGAGAAGCGACGACAATATCGCAGGCAGGCCGAAACGAAACCGGAAAGTGCCCAAACGATACGAAGACTTTGTGCCATAGTTTTAATAAGAACTTTGGGACAGTATTTTAATCTTATATCATAAAGTGCATGTATGAATGCTGTAGGAAGTAAATTTTATGTAGTTGAGTTATAGTATTACCATTAGTTACGATGTTTGTATGTTTCCGAGGGATATTGATAAGTGAAGGTAAAGTTTATTTCTGATTAAAGGAGGGATGTCATGATAATGAATATGTATGAGATGTACCGGAAGTCACGTGGTATGAGAGAGAGATAAGAACACAAGCAGGAGAACAAAGGAAACCGGAGAATAAAAAGACACTAAGAAGTTTACCTGATAAACTTGTGTTTAATGTTTTATTAACTTCACATTTCGGGCCACAAATGTGACAGTATTGACTATATGAAATCATGTGGCATTATGAGCTGTGAGGGAGTTATAGAGAACTTTCACAGTGGTATGGGCAGGTCAAATGAATGGGCAAAGGCAAACGTGATGGAACATAAAGGGAAGAAATTTTAACCATTTTTGGCAGTTAAAAATAGAAAAGTATATGAGTTATTTAAATGGTGAAAGGTTGTAATGCACTGGTGTTTAAGGGGCCTGGATGTGCTTGTACAATGGCTTCACTCTAGGTGTGTCACCCCTCAGTGTGCTTATGCAAGATTGCTAAGTGAACCAAAGTGAAATACTTCCACTAAAAATACTGGGTCTACAAGCACAGAACACAGTATTGCCCACATGTCTATTCTGAACATGACTCCTAAATCAAACTAAAACTCTGCTGCTGTACTTACATAATGCCCCTCCACCCAACTCATATTCATAAGTCTATCAAGAAGCTTCTTAAATGCAACTCTTGTATGTTCTACCAACATTACTCTTGACCCAGGCACCCTCCACTCTCTGTATTTAAAAAAAAAACTCCCTGGGAACCTCCCTTGAACTTCCACCCACTCACCTTATTTGTGTGTCCTTTCGTGGGTAATACTTTTAACCTGGGAAAAAAATTCTGACTGTCCATCCTATCAATGCCTCTCATAATTGTATAATGCTCCAGAAAAAATCAGCCTAACTCTGTCCAACTTCTTCTTCCATTACTCATACCCTCTAAACCTTGGGGCGAGCAGAAGTACATGCACTACTCCAAGTGTAGCCAAGCCAAAGTTTTATATATTTGAAGTATATCTTCCCTACTTTAATACTCACTGCCCCAGCCAATGAAGGCAAGCATACCATATGCTTTCTTTTCCATCATATCGACATGCATACCCACTTTAAATGACTGCTGGACCTGGACCTATACGGAGTAAAATAATATATTGTGTATACTCATTGTTTATGTAATTAAACCCTATATGTTTGGTAGAGGGTCAGTAAATGGGCAATGTGTCATATGAATTGAGAAAGAACATCACTTTTTATGTGAAACAGGAAGGCCTGGAGCAAATCCAGAAAACATTGACCGTCAAACAAAAGAGATTTCAACTCAAGGTTCAGTCATTTGAATAGCTATTTATGGGCTAGATGTTAATTATACTAAATTATTCTCTGGGCCCTCTTTCAGCACTGTTCCCTGTAGATATCATCAAGAGAGAGACTGGGAGACCCCAGTAATCTTCTCAACAGTTTGAATCACCCTCTGAACTAACCTCCAATTTGACACTTTACAGCTACAATGATGCAACCTATTGAGATACTCAGGTCTCTTGTAGAACATTTTAGGATTGTGGACAATAGCCATGCCCTCTTCTACCTCATTTCAAAGTATAAGCATTGCTGCACCTTCCTGACTAATGAGGAAGTGTTGTGGGTCAAGGATAGATTGTCTTTAAAATGGAAGTATTGGAATTTTGTGATCCCCTCTCTCACTACAACAGAGCTATTGATATGTAGTGGGGAGAGGTCTTTTATTGTTTTGAAGTCGATAATCATGTCCTTTGTCTTGTTATTATTGAGAATCAGGTTGTTGCTCTTGCACCGCTGTAAAAGCCTTTCAACTGATCACTTGTTTCTTTGTTACAGTTCATGCTGTGCTCTATTACCCTCTCTGGAGTATGCTTGTATGTGCACACCAACTGTCATTTTTTAAATTTTATTAATCTTAATATTAATATAGCTATAAATAATTTAATTCTTGGAATTTTAATGGACTTAATACTCTTATTAAGTGCAAAAAAATATATTTAATATGTTTAAAAGATTTCAGGCTGCTATCATCTCCGCACATTTATAAAGAGGACAAATGTCTTTTTTTTTTAATTTGTAAGTGTTTGCTATTCTATTCCCTTTCTCAAGCTAAAGTTAATCTCTTTCTCAAGCAAAAGTGAGAGATGTCTTGATTTTTATTTGATTCCATGTTTCTATTTGTACATTTTAATACAATATCAGTAGCTGTAAGATTCTTAAAAGTTACTGATTCATTGGGAAATAAGAAGGTAGTATTAGTTAATATAAATTCTCCCATTATCGGATGTCCTGAATTTTTTCAAAAGGCTTGAATTCTCTACCTAATTTGAATGAATACATGCTGATTATGGGTGGAGATTTCAACTATTGCTTAAATCTTTTGATTGTCAACTCCTCCACCATTCAGATACTCAAATAAATCAGCTAGCTATATTGACACTTTCTTGCTGGATTATGGTTTAGTCAATATGTGGAGATTTTTTATACCTGAAAAAAAAGGAATTTTCTTTCTTTTCTCATGTGTATCATAAATAGTCCAGAATAGTTTATTTTATTTATTGATACGCGTCTGATGCCTTTCATAAGGAATGTGAATATGATGCAATCACTGTTTCCGATCATGTGCCTTTAAGGCTTTCTGCTGAAATCTCTGTTGTCACTTCCAAAGTTTAAGAATGGTCATTCTATTCCCCTCTGCTTTAGGATGAGAAATTCATTAGCTTCATTAAAGATCAGATCTCTTTCTTTTTTCAGACAAACTCTACTAAAGGGATATCCAATTTTATATAAACATTTTTACGAGGACAAATAATTTCTTACTCTGCTGGACTTAGTAAAAATACTAAAAAGTGAATTGACAGTACTTGCTAATAGAATAAATAATACTCTAGGATGCCAAATATGGATCTTTGTCAGGAAAGAGTAGAACTTCAAACTCACCATGATTTATTATTAACTTACCCTATCGAGAATCAGCTACTTAAACTTAAATCTCAATTTTATGTACATGGACAGAAATCAGGTAAGAGTCAACTGAAAGCAGCAGAAACTAAAAGACAAAGTACAAAGATACATAAGAATGATGGAAACTTTATTTTTGATCATGCTGAATTTAGTAATGTGTTACAGGAATTCTATTCAGATCTATACAAATCTGTATTTCCTGATAATTCTATTTCAATGGATAGATTATTTCAACAATTGAATATTCCAAAACTATCACCAGAAGATCAAAATTTGTTAGAAGCTCCAGTTTCAGAGTTGGAAGTTTCCCAAGCTATTTCTTCTCTTCCATTTGTCAAGGTTCTAGGGCTGGATGGCATTACAGTGGAATTTTAAAAATCATTTACTAATTTACTTGCCCATCAACTGTGTAAAGTATTCGAAAATTCATGTTTTTTTTTTCTGGGACTTTACTGGCAACTGTTTATGAAGCATCAATTTCATAAAAAAATTCTGAATGAATGTACTTCCATATAACCATTTAACCATATAACCGTTTACAGCACGGAAACAGGCCATGTCAGCCCTTTAAGTCCGTACCGGTTCACTTGAACAACTCCACTAGCTCCTCCGCAAGGTAGGCCAATTTCTTAATTGAATTTAGATTTTAAAGTCTTTCTAAGATTTTGGCCAGTAGGATGGAAAATGTCATTTCCTCTGTTATATCTAAAGATCGTACTGAATTTATTAAAGGTCGTTGTTCATGTTTTTAACATCCATAGATTATTTCACATTATTTATTTCCCTTTGGACATAATTTCAGAATGTGTAGTTTCTCTAGTTGCTGAAAGGGCTTTTGACAGAGTGGAGTGAATGGTTTATTAGAAACATTAAAGATATTTAATTTTGGTATGGGGTTTATAACATGGATTAAATTGATTTACAGTACCCCCTTAGCTTTGGTGGTTACTTATTTAGGATGCTCACGGGAACCAGATAGGGATTCACCTTAGCCCCATGCTATTTGATCTAGCTTTAGAACCTCTGGCAATACCCCTTAGAGACACTCATGAGGTTCAAGGGATTGTCAGAAATAGAGTGACTCATAAGGTTTCTTTGTATGCTGATGACCTATTAATTTATATTTCAGATCCTGAAAGATCTATGTTATCTGTGTTTTCTCAATTCAGCTTTTTCCCTGGTTATAAATTATACCTTCATAAAAATGAACTTTTTGTGATTAATAAAAAGGTCCCTACTTACACTCAAGTTCTATTAAAGGCTGTCAGAGATAATTTCACATATTTAGGGGTTAAAATTACTAAACTATTTAAATATTTATATAAACTCAATTTTTCTCCTTTTTTTGAGTATGTGAGACTGTCTTTCTCTTGATGGTCTCCTTTATCATTTTCTTTAATAGGTCATATTAATGTTGTTAAAATGATAATATTACCTAACTTTTTATATCTATTTCAAGTGATTCCAGTTTTCATCCCAAAGTCTTTTTTATATAATATTGACTTAAAAGTTTCTTCTTTTATTTGGAAGAACAAAAACTCTAGAATTAGTAAATTTCATTTCCAAAAATTGAAAAAAAGATGAACATATGGCCCTACCTAATTTTAGATTTTATTACTGGGCTGTTAATATTCATTATCTAACTTTTTGGATATTTATTTGACAAATTGGATTGTCCATTTATGGACAGATTTAGAATTGAAATCTATACAGCAGCTTTCAGTGGCTTCTTTTCATTTAGTTTTTCCAAGATCAATAAGAATATATCTATCCAATACTCAATCATATATTGTGAATCTGGTTTCAATTTAAGAAAATGTTTAATTTTAAAAATGTTGTTTATCTCGTGCTATCTCTCATAATTATTATTTTTTGATCGTCAATAATTGATCAATCTTTCTCTATTTGGAAAATCAAAGGTATTATTTCTTTTGCAAAGTTATTTTAGGAAGATTGCTTAATGTCTTTTGAACAGCTGGCAAGCAAATATGACTTACGAAATATTCATTTTTTAGATATTTACGGATTACAAACTTCTTAAATTCCATATTACCAGACATTCCATTTGAATATCCACCTGATCTAGTTGATAACATTTTTCAACTGAATCCTTCTCAGAAAGGATTAATTGGAATAATATATGATAGATTATTGAAATTACATCCAGTACTTCAGAATAATATTAAAATAGGGAATTGGAACTTGCAAGACCTTTATCGGAGGATCTATAGGGCAAGATTCTTAAACTGGTGAATACATCTTCAATATGTGCCCAATATTCATTAATCTAGTTCAAAGAGATGCATCATGTTCACATGTCCAAAGATAAGCTGGTTTGTATCTTTTCTAATATTAACCCTTCTTGTGACAGATGCAAATCTGACACATAGGTTTTGGTCCTGTCCATCCTTAGAAACCTATTGGAAAGACATTTGAATATCTTTTCAACTGTATTTCATGTGGTGTTATGACCCAATCCAAAAACTGCTCTTTTTAAGCTTATTGAACCAGACAAAGGGAGCTTTTCTGACCCTGCATAACGGGTTGTGGCCTTCTCTACAATGTTGGCTAGAAGAGCCATCTTATTCAAATGGAAATACTCTCGACCTCCCAGTGTTCAATGGTTCTTTCATATTATGTCACGTTTAAGTTTATAAAAAAAATTATCTATTTGATTCATCAATGAAATGTGAAGATACATGCAGACGTTTATGTCTTATTTTCATTTGATATAAATGTTTTTAAGGTGATTAGATGTGATCACTCTTCCAGATGAGATATTATCTTACCTTTGTTTTTTGATTCATGGTATGAATCAAAAGCTACAAAATATATGTAACCCTTAAGATAAGCTGTTCAATTGTCTTTTTGGTTAGTTTTCTTTTTGTTAATATAGTATGTGAGGTGGTTTATAATATATTGGAAGTGGGGGGGGGGGCAAGTTTTTACAGTTTTAAGTTTTATCTTGATATATACACATATGTGATGTAGTTTCAGTTTCATTCTCTTTTCTTCACTTAACTGTATTTATTATAAAACAAAACAATTAAAAAATAAAGATGATGTTGAAGACTGAGCTAAAGCCAATCAACAACAATGTATCATTCTCAAGGTCGGACTTGGCAGAGTGGAGGGTCTGAGCTATTGTCTTTTCTGTGGATTAGCATTGTCACTGGCAGGTGCACTCTATTACCAGTCACTCAAGCCACTTCAAGATTGTGGAGGTCAGTGCCACTCAATGGTAGTTATTTAGTCCAACTACTGTCACTCTCTTGGGCACCAGGTTGATAGTAGCGACCTTGAATCCTATGGGGATCATGAACTGTTGGAGTGATATAGTCAAAATGTCCTTTAGGACCTCCATCAGCTGGTCTGCACAGTCCTCCAGCACCTGACCAGGTCTGTTATCCGGTCCTGTTGCTATGTTTGGTTCACCCAGGATAGGATCCTCCTCACCTCAGCGGCAGTTATGCAGGGTACCTTTTCACCGGTTGTGGGGTGGGGGGAGGGGAGGGGAGAGGTGGTGAAAACAGGTCTTTCTTTGGCTTCAAATTGTTTTCCATATTAAACTGTGCACAGAAAAGGTGTTAAAATGTCAGAAAGGGAGGCGTCATTATCATTGACTTTTGGTTAGATCACAATAGGTGTAACATGTATTTCCAAAGGGCAAATTATGTCTAAAACATCTGATTAATTTATTTGAAGGATCACTAAAATAGTTGGATAACAGATCAAATGAAGTTATTTGCAAGAGTTTATTGATTATAGTTAACTTGACAGAATAAAATGCAACGTTGAGCTCAGTAGAAGATTAACAAAGCAGCTGAAAAGGCAATAAATTCTGTAAGTGCTGAACGTGCCAGGTTATGACTTGTGTTCTGCAAGATTGCATGTCAGAACTGCAACTACTAAAATATTGGTAAACAGCTTGGATAATGCAATGGGAAAACATTGATCCAAGTTTGTTAATGATACAGCAACGTTCAGCATCAACAGCAGGATATTCTCTTCCTCTCAGTCTTGGAAACATTAGAACAATCCATTTTGTTTTTGAGGCTATTTGGTAAAATTAACAACAGATATGCAATGGATTGCAAATAAATTACAAACTTATATGTTATGGAAAAGGACATTTTGATGAATGTCAGAAAATACAAGATCATCCCTTTTGGACTTAAAATGGAGAGCAAAACACTTTCTTAATAGTGAGAAGTGTGGAACATTGGAGATCTGATGAATCTTTGAGATGCCTGCACAGATTTTTAAAATTCCTGGACAGGTAGGGGAAAACAAATCATTCAGTTATTGGAATCAATCTAAACTACAACTAGATGAGTTAAAAGTTTGAACCATAGATCATAGAATATTAAAGCACAAAAACAGGTCCTTCAGCCCATCTAATCCATACTAAACTATATTTTTGCCTAGTCCCTTTGACCTACTCCCAAACTATAGTCTTCCATATCTCTCCCATCTGTGTGACTGTTCAATTTTTCTTTGAATGTCAAAATGATCTGGAAAAATTAAAATGAGAGACAAGGAGATGAATGAGTATTTTGTGTCAGTCTTCACAGTGAAAGACATTAGCAATGTGCCAGATATCTTAGGTTATCAGGGAAGGGAAAAGGTGCTCCGAAAGTTGAATGATCTAAGGGTGGATAAGTCTCCAAGACCAGATGGATTGCACCCTCAGGTCCTGAGGGTTTCAGGTGGCACCTCATTCCACACTCTCATCACATACTATTTGATTGAAAAGGTTTCCCTGAAAACATTTCACGCTTCACCCATAACCCATATCCTCCAGTTATTGTCTCATCTAACATCAATGGAAAGAGTCTGCTTATATTTACTCTATCTATACCCCTCATAATTTACTATACCACTATCAATTCTCCCTTCATTCTTCTATGCTCCAGGGAATAAAGTCTAATCTTGTTTTACCTTTTCCTGTAACTCAGTTCCCCAAATCCCAGCAACATCCTTGTCAAGCTTTGCTGCACACTTTCAATGTTATTGATATCATTCCTGTAGTTTTGTAACCAGAATCGCACAAAATACTCCAAATTTGTCCTCATCAAGGTCTTAAGATCATAAGACAGGAGCAGAAAAAGGTCATTCAGCCCATTGAGCCTGCCCCACCATTTAATCATGCACTCATCCATTTTCCCTCTCAGCCCCACTGCTCAGCCTTCTCCGCATTACTTTTGATGCCCTGACTAATGAAGAACCTTTCAATCTCTGCCTTAAATACACCCAAATCATGTGACCTTCACAGGTTTACAACCCCCTGGCTGATGAAATTCCTACACATTTCTATTCTAACCAGATGTCCTTCAATCCTGAAGTTGTGCCCTCTATTCCTAGACTCTCCCACCAAAGAAAACAAAATTTCTACATCTACACTGCCCATGCCTTTAAACATTTGAAACATTTCAATGAAATCCCTTGTCATTCTCCTAAATTCCAATGAATACAAGCCAAGAGCTGTCAAATGCTCCTCATATGATTACACTTTAATTCTGGCAATTATCTTAGTGAATCTTCTTTGAACCCTCTTCAACATCAGCACATATTTTCTTAAATGAGGAGCCCAAAACTGCTCACATTACTGCAAGTGAGGTCTCACTAGTGCCTTCCTTATAAAGCCTCAACTTAAGACCTTGCTCTTATATTCAATTCTTCTTGAAATTAATGCCAGCATTGCATTTGCCTTCTTCACAACCATCTTGTTACGGAGTCCAGAGGACCCCAAAAACAAGCAGCAATAGATATGCACCACAACACGGGGTTACGTAAACAAAAGTAGTTTTTAATTAAAATTGAACAAGAAAACAGAATTAAACTCTAACCTATTACTTAACCTACCTAACTACTTAATCCCCCCTCTAATACTAAGTGCAGATGTGTGTAATGTATATTTAAGATTAGAAAAGTTCTTTGGATCACAGTCCAATCTCACTGGTTGCAGGCAATTCTTGTACTGTGCACAGAAGTTAGCATTAACAAAGTTCACCAGTCTTTGGTGTTTAACAGGCAAATGGTTACCTCTCAGGAGGGTTCTTTCTGGTTTTCAGAGAGAGATTCCTTTTCCAGGATATCCGCATTTGATTCCTTCTCAATCAGTCTTGCTGATGAAACTTGCCCCCTTCAGGGTTCTCCAGATGATCCTCTTTCTTTCAGGTCGTCTTCTCCTTTGACCAGGAAGCCTTCCAAATTTTGCCAGCTTGTCCTTTTGGAACTAATTTCTGTCTCCTCTCTCTCTGTTCCACACCCTCCCTCTCTGAGAGAAAAACTCTTCTACACTGCCTATAAAGATCATATCCTCTTCCAGGCAAGCTGCTGTTAATACTTTGTGGCCTCTTGCAAAAAGCACTCTGCAACAGTCCTGCAAACATTCTGTGTTTTAAAATGTGTATCTGCAAGCTGCTTTAACAATTCCTCCCAAACCGCCTCTAAGTACTCTGTCACAATCTCAACATTGAAGTTTTCCATCAGGCTATCTTACTCAAGGACTGCCAGGTCCCTTTGCATCTGGGTATTTTCATTTTTCTCTCCATTTAAAAAAAATAGTCTGTCTGTTTATTTTTTTTCTACCAGAGTACACTTTCTGACATTGTATTACATTTACAAATTATCTGCCCATTCTCCTAATCTGTCTAAGTCCTTCTGCATTCTTTGTATTTCCTCTACACTGCCTACTCCTCCACCAACCTTTGCATTATCTGCAAACGTGGATACAAAGCCAATCATTCCAAAATTTAAATCATTAATATACAACCTTAAAAGAAGCAGCCCCAAAACAGGCCACTGTGAAACACCACTGGTAACTAGTAGAGAATATAAATCCTGTGAATCAGCAAATGTGCTACCCACGTTAGTATGTTTGCCATTATACCATGGGCTTTTACCTTGTTAAGTAGCCTTATGTGCAACACCTTGACAAATACCTTCTGAAAATCCAAATACACAACATCCACTGCATCTCCTTATCCAGCCTGCTTGTCATTTCCTCAAAGAATTGTCAAGCAAGATTTTCTTTAAAGAAACCATGCTGGCCTATCCTGTCATCTGCCTCCAAGCACTTGTAACTTCATCCTTTACAATTGACTCCAACATCTTCCCAACACAGACGTCAAACTAACAGGCCTATAAGTTTCTTTCTGCTGCCTCACTCCTCATTCCCTTCTTGAATAGTTGGGTGACATTTGTGATTTTCCATTCCTCCAGGACCATGCCAGAATCTATTTATCTAAAAGACCTCCTCCACAATCTCCACTGTTACCTCTGTTCTACTGGACTCCTGAGTATCCTAGTGTTGTCCTCCCAAAGTACAACACCTCTCACTTGCCTGTATATAATTCTATCTGCTATTTTTCAGCCAATGTTTCCATCTCATGTAAGATCCCTCTGAAAGCTTTGAAAGCCTTCCTCACTATCCACAACAACTCCAATCTTTGTATCATTTGCAAACTTGCTGATCCAATGTACGACATTATCATCCAGATTATTAATATGCATGACAAACAACAATGGATCCCAGCATCGATCCCTGAGGCACACCACTCATCACTCATCACTCCAGTCTGAGAAGCAAATATCCACTACCACTCTCTGGCAATGTTTAATCTAGTTTATCAACTCATTGATGACTTGGAGGAGGGGACAAAATGTGGTGTAGCCAAGTTTGCGGATGACACCAAATTGAGTGGAAGAGCAAATTGTAATGAGGATGTGGAGAGTCTGCAGAGGGATATAGTGGGCAGATGGAGTACAATGTTAGTAAGTGTGAGGTTATCCACTTTGGCAAGAAAAATAAAAGAGCTGAATATTATTTAAAGGGTGAAAAACTACAGCATGCTGTTGTGCAGAGGGACTTGGGAGTGCTTGTGCATGAATCGCAAAAAGTTAGGTTGCAGGTGCAGCAGGTGATTAAGAAGGTAAATGGAATGTTGGCCTTCATCGCTCGAGGAATTGAATTCAGGAGTAGGGAGGTAATGTTGCAACTGTATAAGGTACTGGTGACACCGCACCTGGAGTACTGTGTCCAGTTCTGGTCTCCATATTTGAGGAAGGATATACTGGCTTTGGTGACGGTCCAGAGGAGGTTTACTAGGTTGATCCCTGGGATGAAGGGGTTGACTTATGATGAAAGATTAAATCGTCTAGGATTGTATTCGCTCAAGTTCAGAAGAATGAGAGGAGATCTTATAGAAACAGATAGGATTATGAAGGGTATGGATAGGATAGATATAGAAAGGTTTTTTGAGCTGGCCGGGGAAACTAAAATGAGAGGACACAGTCTCAAGATTTGGGGGAGTAGATTTAGGACAGAGATGAGGAAAAATAGTTTTTCCCAGAGAGTAGTGAATGTTTGGAATTCTCTAACCAGGGAAGTGGTTGAGGTTGCTTCATTAAACATATTTAAAATTCAGTTAGATAAATTTTTACATGATAGAGGAATTAGGGGATATGGGGAGAAGGCAGGTAAGTGGAGTTAGGTCATAAATTAGATCAGCCATGATCTTATTGAATGGCGGAGCAGGCTCGCTGGGCCTATCCCAGGCAACTGAACCTTCCTGAATAACTTCCTGTTGGTCCTTGTCAAAGGCCTTACTAAAGTTAATCAAGACAACAACCATGGCCTTTCCTTCATCAACTTTTCTGATCACATATTCCAAAACTCTATAAAATTGGCTAACCCCGACATACCAAGCACAAAGTCATGATGACTTTCCCTAATAAATCCCTGTCTTTCCAAATACTTGTAGATCTAGACTCATAGAATAACTTCCAATAATTTACCCATCACTCACGAGCCTATAATTTTCTGGATTATTCCTACGGCCTTCCTTAAACAATGGAAAAACATTAACCATCCTCCAGTCCTCTGGCACCTCACCCATGGCTAAAGACATTTTAAATATCTCTGCCCCTAGGGCCCCTTCCTCCAGTTAGAGATGGAAGTTAAGGTACAGCCAGTTACACAGATGTACTCTGATCAATGCCAGACAACAGATTTTAAATAGGATATATTACTCTTGGGGAATGTGTATCGCAGATTTACCCGATGATTTCTTGACTCAAAGATTTGAAAGTGAAGAGATGTGATATAAGAAAGTTTTGAATTCTCTGTATCTCCAAATAATGTGGTGTGATTTAATTGATATAAAAGATTTTAAAGTAATCTGATGCAGAAGACAATGAGAAACTATTTTTGTGTAATGCACAAAAGAATCTCTTTTTGCTTACTGGGAAAGTGTGCAAAGATTGGTAAAAGTTCACACCATCTTCCACAGCTGGCAATTGACCTTTTGTTAATTTCATATTTAGAATTGGGAAAGGCTTATTAATTAAAGTTAGTGATGGATATGAGAAAAAGGGCAGCATAGATTTTGGTCTCAGATCAAACATAATTTAATCAAATAGCCCAATCAACTGTTCTCATATTTCTGAGGCTGAGATGCAGAGAATTTCTCTCACTCTGAGTTTCATTAGTTAACCCTAAAGGGTCATTAGCTGTTCAGGTGCTCTATGAACCCAAATATGAGAACAATGTATTATTGGGGTTTGAACAATATAGGGACTGACAGGAACTCAATTGGTCAATACCCAGCTATAATTCTCCTGAATAACTGAGAAGGCTTGAGTGTACTATTCTTCATCCAATGTATTACATTCATAACATTGCTCAGTGCTTAGTGGTTTGTAGTAGTCTGAAATCACTACTTGCAGTTTTCCACAGAGAAACAGAATTATTTTGGGCCTAAAATGTAAGTGGAAGTGAGATTACAAAAGTAAGCAATCTCAGAATACTTCTTCCACTGTAGAAAAGAGCAACCTTTCACACAATGTTCATGTGTGTGAACCATCTAGGAATGCAGGCCAACTAAAGGAGGTAATTGATGTGTTCTGCAACATAGTGTAGAACATCTTGTAAATCATAGTGTAAACATAGTGTAAATCATGTTCAAGCCTGTAAATTTCCAACTCTGAACAAAGTGATATATTTTGGGATGTTGATGCTGACAGGTAACTTGTAGCTCACTTGGGAAACTGAAAGTTTTTGCAGCACAGGAGACAGTTGGGTCTGCTGCCTTCAGACACCATACCAGAGGTCATAGTTGAAAAGATGGAAAGGAAGAAAGGGTCCAGGGGACTTCAGTTACAATTACAGGCACCCATTAGGAAACAAAAGAAAATGAAAGAAAAAGGAACAGCACCTTCTAGATCCTGCCCCACAATTCAATATTGTTGCTAATCCTTTAACTTGATTGCACTCCATTGCCAATTCAGGAATTCTACTGACCCCAATCCTGGAGCATGCCAAAAATTAAACAACTACAGCATTCTGAAGAGGAGAAATCAAAAGATTCATCATTGAGTGAAACACTTTTCATAATTTTAGTCTTAAATGGCTGATCCCATACCTTGACACAACTTCATATGTTGACCTCCTCATTAGTCAGGAAGGAGCAGCAGCACCTACAACTCCTAAGGAGGCTGTGGAGGGCAGGGCTACCAGCCACCATATTGACAACCTTCTACAAGAGCACAATTGAGTGTGTCCTCTTTGGCTGCATCATTGTGTGGTATAGTAGCTGCAAAGCATCACACTGCAAGTTTATACAGAGGATTATTAAAACACCTAAGTGGATTACTGAGGTCTCTATTGACAGCATTTATAGGAAGTTGTCTAAATAGGGCTCAAGGAATGAAGAGACCCTTTCCATTCAGCGCACAGTATCTTCAACCCACTATCATCAGGAAGGTACTGGAGCATCAAATCAGTACTGGGGAATAGCTTCTTCCCACAGACTGAGACTGATCAACAGTATCCTGTAACCATGAAAATTATCCCACACTTTTAAGTTTATTTATTTTTATTACTTATGTCATCATTGTATTGTGTGTTCCTGTCCATGCACCATGGTCTGGCAAGATGCTGTTTCATTAGGTTATATATGTACCATCAGATGATAAGAAACTTGAACTTGAACTTGATAGCTCACATTTCTGGGCTCTCAACAGGAGAAACAGAATGTCAGCATCTCCTCTGCCAAGCTTTCTCGGTATCTTACATGTGTCAAAGAAATCACATCCCATCCAATTGATTTGCAAAGAGTACAGGCTGTCTTCTTGTGTGATAGGCCTGTCATTCAAGAAATTATTCTGAAATAAAAACAAGTTCAGCCTCAGCATAGCACTGACTTTGATGCTGGATATCTACCATGAGTTAAAGGTCTCACCATATCTTCAATTTATTGGCTTATGGAGTGTTGTTCAACAGTACTTAGAAAAGCAAACTAAAAAAAATTGTACAGCGTAGACCCTGAAATCTACAATGCCAATCAATATCATTCAAAGACTGATCCTTCACCTTGGCTCCACTTTTCTGCCTGCTTCCATTATCCTTTGATGTACTCAGAGTTTTAAAAAAAATCTATCAACATTGATTGTTCTAAACAGCATACCATGAACCTTTCCTGGTGCAGAGAGTATCTAAGATGTCATCCTGAATGAACAAAATTCTCTTCATTTCTTTTCTAAATGTTCTCCCTAAATTGTAAGACCATACTGCTGCTTCTCGATGCTGGAATTCAAAGCTAAACGCAATCAGCTGGAGGAACTCATCAGGTAGAGCAGCATCGGTGGAACAATGAAGGATTTTGGCTTAGAACGCTGACTTCTTTTTCTCCCCCTGCTGCTGCTTGACCCAATAAATTTTTTTCCAGCAGATTGTCTTTTACATCCAGAGGGCACCTGTTTTCTTCCTATTTCTGTGTTCAATGTTCAGGGACACCATTCTGAATGCCAGCACTTTGCAAACTTATTCCATTTAGACAAAAAAAAAGATTTTCTATTATCCTTCTTTGGACCCTTTGGATCCCTCTCGCTGTCTACTTTTGCATCTTGCTTCCTGACATGAACAAACATTGTACTTATAAATAACTGAAACTTCAGCACTAAATGTTATGCATCTCTGCTATTATCAGCCTTGGCATCTGAAAGTGACACATTTATTCTTAATTTTGTTTTCAATTCATTTATATATCCTCAACCCTTCTGAAAATTTGGATTTGAACTTCTGAGGCTTTATCCTGTGTTAAGATCTTTTGAATGGCATTTTATTTATTGGTTTCTACAAATCCTTCAATATGATACCCACTGGTTCCTTCCAACTCTCCTGTAGTCTCGTCCTATATATATTTTAAATTATATCTTTCCATATATGTGCACAGATTATGTGCTGTGAGTTGTGCCTGGACATGTGCTGTTTTGTCTGGTTGTACATATACAGACAAATGACAGTAAACTTGAACTTAAACTCAGAAAAAACCTTTCAACCACTTTCAACCACCTGTCATAAGTTCCAACCTGTACTAATCTCATTCACTAGCATTAACCTATTGCTATTTATGCCACAGCATTTGAGCTACAAATTGATTTATATTGTGAGAGAGCCTGCTTCTTTCATCTTGTCTGGCAGTGCATTCCAGTATTCAACCATCAATGGACTCTGAATGCATCCTAAATGTCTATGCCCTTAGCTTAACTCTTTTGACTCCGGCAAATTATAAACTTTCATAATATTTACTATGTAGACAAGCGCTCCCATTGGCTGTCTCCGCCCGCTGCAGCCACTGTACTCACCACAACGCTATTGCACATGAGCGAGTCCCCGCAAAGTGCTCTAGTTAAAAAAAAAATGAAGCTTCCCTGGTGGAGGACATCATTTCCAGGGGCTCCTGTTATACATTAGGCATTATAAAAACTGCCAGATTCTGGGACCAAAATGAGTTTAATGGGTCAAAGGTGCTTTTAACCTGCAGGAGGACCACCCCATTAAACCACCAACCAAGCATTTTAAGGGGAATCCCACCCCCGTGATGATGCGGTGAGTGATGCATCATGCACTCACTAGATGAAATGAAGTAAAAGATTTTAACCTTACTCTTCCTGGGAAGCATGTTTAAGCCATGATATAATATCCATTTTTCTGACTTGCAATGCTGAGTTCCTCCTCTACATTTGAACTTAGTGCTGACATCTCTGGAATAATTGGGTCAGCTATTTTGATTTTCAAGCCTCCAGTGGATGTGACCTAGGTAAGTTTAACTGGGTTCCCTAACTACCTCTGAGGTAGGGCAGGGACCCGGTTGATTCAGGAGCACGCTGACTGGGTCGGATCTATTCAAGCTGCCTTGTGAATGGGGCACTAACCAAGCAAATTACCCAGTTAACCCCATTTTACAAGGCAGCTTGAAAGCACCTATTGTACTGTTGAATTTAACAGTAAAGTATTTGTCAGAGGTTGGCACTTTTTGTTGTCTGGTTATTCGATGTGACAACAAACATGGTGTCAAAAGTCTGAACCTGAAGCCGCCTTCAAGTGAAAAGTGAATAACCAACGCCACATTTGCAACACATTTATGACTGCACCATAATGGCAGATGGATTCAAAAGGCCTGACCCGCTTGTGTTTGAGGCAACGTGGCCGAGAATTGGCACATATTTGAACAAGAATATGACATTTTCATCATGGCAGTACATAGTGATGTCTGCCCAAGTCAAAATGTACATTTTACTAAATTTAACGGGCTTTGAGGCCATTGAAATGGGAAGGTCATTCACATGTGCAAATGAATTGTGTGAAGGGAATATCGTTATTAGTTAAGCTGAGTCAAGAGACGATCCCGAGTGTGGTGATATGGCTGTATGTACTGGCTGGCCTGCCCTCCAGGGGTCTCCCTACCTTAGCTTCTCCCTTGATCCTTCCCATGTGAACCCTGGCCATAAATGTCATGTCCCCTCTCCTTCCCGCTCATTTTCCTAGCCTAGAACTGGGCCAGCAGTCACTTGCTTAATAAAGCCTATTGTCTTCTATCTGTATCATTATTGGGCTATCGATAGCGCCCAACAATTTATTAAGCAAGATTTTAGAATTCTCCAGTTATGGAGAAATTGCTATGCCCCGAAATGCTGGAAGTAAGACCCCCAAGTCTCGGGTGCATCGGTACTCTTGGAGCAGTGGGTGAACTGTTTCAATAATTTTCTTGACACTGTTGAGGAGGTGGTCGACTTGGACAAGAAGAAGCTCAAGATCCCTCAAGGACGAGTTGGCCAGAAAGCCTACCTGACCATCTTAAGCTGTGCGACCTACACCGAAGCGATGGCTGAGCTGTGGGCACACTATAAGCCCAAGGTGAACTCAGTTTACTCCCATTACCAGCTGGCGTCCCGGAAACAACAGCCTGCTGAGTCTGCTGAAGAGTTTGTCCAGTCCTTGGTCACACTGGGAAAAAAACTGTTTGGGAGATTTCATGGGCCCGGGCACGATATTGCTGAACCAGTGCGTGGAAGAGCTGATCAGAGATGCCTGTGTGCTGGGGTTGAGGTCGGACTACATCTGGCAAAGACTCCTCGAAGAGGACCCGCTCCCTCTAAGAAAGGTCATCAAACTGGTCAGAACTCTGGACTCGGCTCAGTGCCAGGTGGTGTCAATCGTGGGCAGAAGCGGGCCAACCATATACATTCCACCACGAGGGCCATCGGCCTAGGACTCAGCGTCGGAAATTAGCGAGCCAACAGCGGCTGCAATCATACCGACCTCATCTTCGAGGTACAACTTCTGACGGAGAGTGAGGCACGTGAGGCACCTCTGCCCCGCGAAAGGAGCGACGTGCTCGGGTTGTGGTAAGAGGGGACCTGCAGGTCCCAAATGCAGCCAGTGAGGAATGCAAAGAGCGTTCCCAAAGAGATTCCAGTGCTGACTGTGTGTGCGGTGAGGGGAGCCCCATCTAACTGGCCACTGCTCCCAGCCTCGGTACCTCGGTCTACCATACTAGTGATGTCACTTCTGGCCGCCCTGACTCCACTTCTGGCTTCTTCTTCATCCGATGCTGCGTGGTCAACATGGAGGTCATCATCTTGGGTGGGCCTCCCCAACAACAACAACGATGAAGAAACGTCACTTCTCGCTTCAGTGACACTAAATCAGGACAGTCCTCACCCGATCTCGAACTCAATGATGCAAATCGAGGTGAATGGACATAAAATTAACTGACTTTTTGATAGCAGCAGTACGGAAAGTTTTGTTAACCCTGATGTGGTCCAGAGACTCTCCTTCCCAGTCCAACCCATGACCAGGATGGTTTCAATGGTGGCCAGGGACCAACAGATGAGTATTTTGGGGTATTGTGTAGCATCGCTGATGTTAGGGGGGGGGGGGGAATGTTATAATGACTTTGTTTTACTATTCATGCCCTACCTCTGCACGCCGATCCTCATAGGCCTTGAATTTCAGAGTCAATTTAGGAGCGTGACGATGGCGTTTGAAGGCCCCCAACCACCATTGACCATTCGAAGCCCTCGGCATTTGGGTGACCATCCCCAACCAAATGACCGCCCCCCGTTACCATCCTGTGGCACCAACACCCAATCCCTGTCACTGTCCAGCGGTATGTGCACTCAGTCCTCGGCACAGTCCAACGGTCCCGGTACTTGGTCCCCAGCTATGACCTGTGGCCTCACTACCTTAAGGGTGCCCTCTCTGTCACAGTTCGTGAACCTCACCCTGGATTGCAAATCTATGCCACCAAGATTTGGCGCTATAGTTCAGAGGATGTGCAATATATCCGGACTGAGGTTTACCGACTCCTGACGGAGGGGATCATGGCCCCTAACATGGCCCCTCTCCAGTCCCTGGAGAGCACATTTCCTCGTGGTCAGAGGGCGGGCAAGCCCTGGATGGTAATTGACTATAGTCAAATCATCAACCGCTTCACCCAGCTGGATGCGTACCCACTCCCCCGTATAGCTGACTTGGTCAATAAGGTCGCCAAATATAGAATTTATTTTGACCATCTAACACCACCCCACATGAATGCCTCTTTGCTTTCCCTAGGAGGTTGGTGAATGGTTCTTCCATCCCTCCCTTTCTGGAATCCCCAGGGCCGGTTCTCCTTCGGAAGCATGTCAGAGGCCATAAGACAGATCCACTAGTTAAAGTGGTACACCTCATTCATGCCAACCCCCAGTATGCATTTGTGAGGTATCCGGATGGCCATGAGGACACAGTGCCCTTATAAGACCCCGAGACTGCCTTGCCGGCTCTTGACCATGCCGCAAACCCAATGGTGCCATACCCAAGCACAGCCCTGGAGTCTGAGCTGCCCAACCTGCAGCCGGACGTCCAGGCTCCTACCCCTCCTGGAGGTGCGGAGGACCCCCCAGCACTTCAGAAATCCTCTGCCAGCACCCCAACCCCCACAGTTCTGGCAGTGGACACTCCCCCATCGAACACCTCTTTGGAGGAGCACTGCACTGAAATGCCAGTTCCCCGTGATCCAGAAGACAGGGGAGGCCACCTGTGTGACTCAGCTGGGGGTGGGGGGGAGGGGTTGTGGGGTGGGGGGTGAGTGGGGCATCCGTTTTTTCGGCCAGTTTTGTTGATTGTTAAATGTTATTGTTTCTGCTGTTGTATTGCCTCCGGGTTTTATTTATTACCAGTGTTTTTTATTTAAAAAGGGGGTGAATGTGGTGATATGGCTGTATGTACTGGCTGGCCCGCCCTCCGGGGGTCTCGCTACGTTAGCTCCTCCCTTGATCCTTCCCATGTGACCCCTGGCCATAAAGGTCGAGTCCCCTCTCCTTCCCGTTCATTTTCCTAGCCTAGACCTGGGCCAGCAGTCTCTTGCTTAATAAAGCCTATCGTTCCATTTAGTCTCCTGTTGCATCATTATTAGGCTACCGATAGTGCTCAACACTGAGTGTTTAAAAAGAAAATTTTAAGAAATGTGCAATCCACAAAAGAACAACGATGGAAAGGCTCAGATGTAATACCATAAACCAGAGGCCTCGAGAGTCAATTCACTCGTATGTCAGTGACCTAAAAACCAGGGCAAGGATCTACAACTTTAGAGGGCTCTATGCAGAGTTGATTAAAGGCAGGAAGTTCTGTGGCATCTGCGACAAAAGCAGGAGAAAGGCACTGCTGTGTGGTAATGAACTCACTCTCACAAAGGCCATCCTAACATGTTTGCCTTATGAAACCATGGAAGAGAATAGCAGAAAGCTAGCCCCTCCGCAGCAGCAAGGGGCAAGCATAGATGCAGTCCAGGTGGGATCTGCGAAAAGGCAGTGGCTGGAAGCCAAAAGAAGATGAAGCCAACCAAGCCCCGCTACACTTACCCAGGACAGAATGCAGCAACTGTAGCAGCGACCACATGGCAAGATGAGAGATGTGCTTGGGATTCAGCCAGCAGTGCAGAGCCTTCTGGAAATTGAACCATTTTAGCAGATGCTGAAGAGTCAGGCAGCAACTCACCCCGAGGCCCAGATACAGAAGGATGATTAACCAGTTGGAACCTGAGCAAGGACTAACCAACTCAGATGATGAGTGATGAGTATTACGTTGATGGATTGACACTGTGAATGGCAGGAGACCCAACAAGAATCAGAAGGAATAATGAAGCATTTGTAACAATGAGGATCAATGGTAAAGCAGCAGTCATGAAAGTGGACACTGGACCCAAGGGCAACATGTCATGAAAAATGTTCAACCTACTGAGGAAGTCAGAACATGCTCCAAGTCCAAAAGTCTAGTGGCATTAGAAAACAGCAAAATTAGAACCGACAGCACAGTGTGTCTGCTGTGCTACATACAAGGACAGCTGCACATACTAACTTTTGTCATAATCCAAGAAGACGTCCTACCTATGCTGAGCCTGAGCGCAAGCATGGACATTGGACTTGTTTCGTTCAGCAGAGAAATACACCAGATAAATCTGGCCGAAGATGATCTGACACACAGAATCTTTTCAGAATACAGTGAGCTTTTTTACAGAGAAACTGGGAAAACTGCCAGTGACATACTCTATGCAGCTCGACCCAGAAGTGAGGCCAGTTGTTCGTCTGGCACACTGTATACCGATTGCCATGAAGGACAGGGTTAAGGCTGAGCTCGACAGGATGCAGGACTTGGGCAGGATTACCCGAGTCTTTGAGCCCACCAAGTGGGTGTCCTCCATGGTAGCTGCTAAGAAAAAAGATGAAAAGGAGATTCAGATCTGCATCGACTCAGGAGACCTCAATACAGCTTTAAAACAGCCACACCCTCCAATGTGGAGGAAGTTGCCACGCAGATGGCTGATGTGACAGTTTTTTCAGTTTTGGACACAAAGATTTCCTTCTGGCAAATCAAACTTGACTACAAGTCTTCACTGCTGACCACATTCAGCATGAGTTTCGGCTGATACAGGTTCCTGTGAATGCCATTTAGAATCAATTCAGACAGCAAAATATTTCATTGATCAATAGAGCAAATCTTTGCAGGATATCCATGTGCCATCATTGTTGATGTCCTACCTGTAGGTGGCAAAAACTTGGAAGAACACAATGCAAATTTAAAATAGGTACTTGACAGAGACCGAAAGGTTAATCTTAAGCTCAACATCTGTAAGTGCAGATTTCAGCTGAACCAGGTCGATTATTACGTCAGCCATATTTCCATAAGAGAGAAGGCCTGAAGGTGGAACCTTCAAAGACTAGAGCAATCAGTGAAATGCCAGTACCGAAATACATGACAGTGCTACAACATTTTCTGGGCATGGTCAACTACCTGAGCAAGTTCATTCCAAACACCAGTGATCTTACCGCCCCACTAAGGCAGTTGACGCACAAAGACGTGGTTTGGTCCTGGCAAGAGCAACAAAATAAAGCATTAAAAAAAGGCATATGTCATGCCAACCTGTTCTATTGTACTATGATGTATGAAGACCAGTCATGCTAACCTGTGATGCATCACAGTACGGTCTAGGTGCAGCATGCCTGCAGGATGGAAAACCAGTGACCTACGCATCCAGGTCACTCACCACCACGGAGACCAGATACAGCCAAAGAGAGGAGTTGTTGGCAGTAGTTTTCACCTGCTCAAAATTCAACAACTACGTTTATGGCAGAGCAGTGGCCATAGAGACTGACCATTTACCTCTGGTCACAATTCTGAAAAAAGCCAATCCATGTGGCCCCTGCACAATTACAGAGAATGATGTTCAGGTTTCAGAAATACAAACATGACTTTAGTTTACAAGTGCAGAAAAGAAATGCACTGAGTCAATGTGTAACTCCCTGGAAATGCACAATCCAACATGCTGAGGAAGAGTACAATGACAGTGAAGCACATCTCCTCCTTCCAATTGGAGGAACTGAATTAGCACACAGCTGAAGATACAACATTGAGGATCCTGAGCACTTTTATCAAGAGCGGCTGGACTGACAAGCAGTACAGCCTACCACCTGAAGTGCAATCATACTTCCCATTCTGGGACAAATGACTTATTGGTGATGGAATCATAATGGAAGTCCTGAGAGCAGAAGTTCTGAGTTCACTGCAAAACATCTGTGTTAACCTCCTGCACAGAGGGCACCCAGGTACAGAAGCAACCAAGCACAGGGCTAGACCATTTTTTGAGAAGGGATGACTGATCAGCACCTGGCTGCACTAACAGAAAGAGCCGCTGCAGCTTCATGTGATGCTGGACCTCCCCTGGTCAACTGTGGCAACAGACATCCTCGAATGGCACGGTTAACCGTATTTGGCTCTTGTCGATTCATACTCTGGATGGTTTGAGATAGGCCTTTTACCTGACATCACATCGTCAGCAGTCATTATCAAGTTAAAGAGATTCGTTTCAGTGCATGGGCCCCCCACACTCTGCTATCACACAATGGCACGCAGTTCACCAGTAAGAAATTCAGTCACTTTGCAACAACATGGGATTTCAACCACATCACTAGCAGCCCGGAGTACCCACAGTCAAATGGGTTGGCTTAAGAGCCGTGAGGAGCAGGAAGCAAATCATGGAGAAGTCCCACAGGGAAAATATGGATGTGTTCCTAACCTGTTAAACCTAAGGAACCTCTCCAGCAACGCCATATTGGGCTCTCTGGCACAGCAACTCATGTCCAGGCAGACACGGACAACTCTGCCAGTGGCAAGGAGGCTCTTAGAGCCTCAGCTGAAGAACCCACAAGAAATTAAATCTCAACAGCTGAACAGGAGGCCAACACAGAAAAGATGCTATGACAGGAACAGCCAGCTGTTCATGCCATTAGCAGAAGGGTAAGATATAAGGATGCAGATCCACAGGGCTACAACCATATGGGCATAGTCCATCGGAGTTGCCAGGTCATACCTAGTGAAATCAGAAGGAAGGCTGTATCGGAGAAATTATTGACACATCCTACCCTTAAGGGAGCCTTCCCCATCCCGAAACATTCCTGATGAGACTATATACCACGATCTGGAACATGAACCCAGAGTAGGCGGAGCTCCCTCAGTAACAACCCACGAAACAAATGGCCTCAACCCCGAGACCATGGATAGCACATCCTTTCAAGCTGAAGCACCCCAAGCATCCACTTCCACCAATGGCTACTAGATAACACACTTTGGGCACAGTTGTAAGCCCAACCCAAAATATCAGGATTAAACTGGGCTGACTGTTCACCACTGAACTATAATTATTGTAATGTACGACACCTACATGGATTGTGGATTGGGGTTGCCCAAGAAAGGGGATGTAGACAGCCACTCCTATTGGCTGTCTGCACCCATTGCAGCCACTGTACTCGCCACAAGGCTATTGTACCTGTGTGAGTCCCTGCAAAGTGCACTAGTTAAAAAAAAACAGAGCTTGGCTGAGAGCAGACACTATTTCCAAAGTTTCCCATTATACATTGTATTGCTGAACTTAACAGTAAAGCATTTCTCAGAGGTTGCAACTTTGTGTTGTCTGGTTATTTGATGTAACCAACAAACTTACTGGTTCTAAAAGTTGCCATAGCGAAGGGGTGGTAGTGGGGACTAGTTCCCACTGCTACACAAATGCTCTTCATGGTGTGCATCTCAAACAGCCTCTGACAACCAAGTCCAACTCCTGGCCTTCACAGTTCTTATGCTCGGCGGAACTGTTCTACCTAACAGGAGAACAGGCAAAGGTGGGCCATTGAGGCTTTGAAACAAGTTGCTCCAGGCAGATAAGGCTCATTAACCATGAATAATAACTCATCTAGGAGAGGAAAAACTCTGATTTCAAACCTACGCTGCCTTGTGGCTATACCCGCTCACGGGAAGGTCTTTGGGAGTAAACCACAAGGAAAAATCCGGAGTCGGAGTCCCGAAGGCGGTTGACTGCTGAGCCCAGCATCAGTACAGCAATTCCTGCAATGCTGCTACTACCAAACTGTCGACTTACGTCATTCCTTTGGACCTGTCATTAGAATGGAGAGGGGGGTCCCACTGCAGAGACAACAGATGGATCTCCACGTCAACTCACTTAGACGTGTGGGAAGTGGAGATTGGTTTTATTTTTTTTCGAGGATGATTGGTCAGATATTTGTTATGATACTGTAACTAGACTGACAAATGCATGTTATGCAATGATTAATTATAATTTTTTACATCAATTATACTTAACACCTGAAAAACTAAAAAAATATGGTTTTTATGATGCAGACTTGTGTTTTAGATGTGGTAACGCGGTTGGAACATTTTTTCATGTGGTTTGGTCATGTATAAATATACAATCTTTTTGGAAAAAAATTCAATTCTCTTTAGAATACCTGTATAAGATTAAAATACCTTTAGACCCGACGGTATTTTTATTGGGTAGTTTGCAACCTTTGAAAGGTCTGGGATTAAATAAATTTCAACTTGCTTTTGTATATTTAGCATTATCTGTAGTGAAAAAATGTATTGCTAGTATATGGAAGGATATGAATATGATTGATATTAATAGCTGGCATAATGAGATGAAATATTGTTTAATAATGGAAAAATTAAATATATTTTGCATGATAATTATCATTTTTTTCTTCATAAGTGGTTGTTATATTCAGAATATTTATATTTTGATTTACATTGATTAGATTTTAATATGTATGCTTCATTTTTCTTTAATTTTTTTTTCTTTTTTTTCATGGCTCTCCTTAGGAGAGTTGGCTGAAGGGGGGGGGGGGATTTCTTCTCTCTTTTTTTTCTCTCTTTTTTTCTTTTATATAAAATATAAAATATAATGTTCATGTTTAGTTTATTGTTATATATGTTACTTATTACCTGTATCTTGAGCGAATAAATAAAGTTTAAAAAAAAACTCACTTAGAGGTGCAGTACCCATGGTCAATCACAACCGACAGAGGCCAAGATTAAAAAAAATACTCTAGACTGGATCCATTGCTCAACCTTTATAGTAGTAAAACACAGTACAAACCAGCTGGTGGTTGGGTGCAAAACTAGTCCCAGAAAACCAGGACTTGGAGTAAATGCACTTTTTGGTAGTCTCAGGAAACCGGGACATGGAGTCCAAAGCATTAAATCTATTTCCTCTGATCTTTGGCACTTCTGCAAAGGACAAAATGGTACAGCAGTGAAGCTGCTGCCACACAGCACCAGGAAGCCAGGTGTGGTCTTGAGTTGGCGTGCTCTCCACGTGGAGTTTGCACATTCTTCAGGTGCAGATTTCTACTGGGTGCTCCGGTTTCCTGCCAAATCCCAAACATGTATTGGTGGGTTCATTGGCCACTGTGAAATATCTTAGTGTGGAGGCAAGAGGTAGCATCTGGGATGAGTTGATAAGAATAAGGGAAGGTTAATGAAAAAAGCACAGGATTGAGTCAATGGGTGGTTGATTGAAATTGAAGAGCATACCTGGTGGGTGGGGGAGAATTTGAAATGCTGAAAGAGAAGGTAAGGGCCAGACATGTCTGATGGTGGAATCAACTGTAGGTGACAGGAGTTATGGCAAATGAGCAGAAGGATGTGAAGACTGGTGACATCAATCCTTCCCTCCCTTTGCTGTGTGTGGGTCTGCAAAGATAGAAATTTCATTTGCATCCTCATGGCTTCGAACGCTCTGGCTGTGTCTATAGCTTTGACCAGCTTCAAGCTATCCTTCCCTATGAGAGACTTTTGCACTTTGGGTTGGGCATTCCCCCATATTAGTTGATCAACTAATCTTTCCTCTATATCCTTAAATCTGCATTTTGCAGCAACAATTTTTAGTCTAGTGAGCAGGATGTGACGAGTGGAGTGCCGCAGGGATCGGTATTGGGTCCTCAGTTGTTTGTAATTTATGTAAATGATTTGGATGAGGGGATTATTAATAATTTGAGCAAATTTGCAGATGACACGAAACTGGGTGGCGGTGTGGGGTGTGAGGAGGATGTCAGGAAAATGCAGAGGGACTTGGACAGGTTGGGGGAGTGGGCTGCTGAATGGAAGATGACGTTCAATGTAAGCAAATGTGAGGTTATCCATTTTGGGGGCAATAATAGTAGGAAATGTAGTCATTTTTTTACTCAGAGAAGTGTGAATCTGTGGAATGCTCTGCCAGAGAGGGTGGTAGAGGCAGATTCGCTGATTATGTTCAAAAGAGAGTTAGATAAGACTCTAGTGGGCAAAGGAGTTAAGGGTTATGGGGATAAGGCTGGAAAGGGGTACTGATGGTAGTGATCAGCCATGATCTGTAGAATGGCGGTGCTGGCTCGACGGGCCAAAGGGCCTACTCCAGCTCCTATTGTCTATTGTCTATTGTCTATTGTTTTCCATTGTCTTGAAATTCATAGCATTTAATTCTATGATTAGACCTGGGTTCAAGGTGTGAAACAAACTTTGCAAATATCTGCTCTGGATCATTTTTCTCCACCTCTGTAAGATCCCAGCTATGAAATAAGTCAAAGCTTTGCTCCCCTATCCAGAGAAGTATATAATTGGCCTTCTCCTCTGCTGTTGTATTTTTAAAATAGTTTTTGAATGCTAAATTGCACTTTTGCTGAAACGTTTTTAAATGATTCCCCAATGTCTTCAGCTTCCAGTCCATCACTGGATGAACTGCTGATCCTCCAGCCATTTTTTTCAGCAATTTTTTTTCTATTCTTTCCCTTCATATTTCAGTGACACAATTAATTGTATGGCTTTATTCCTATTCTCTTATACTGCTGCTACCATGTGTTACGAGGGAGGCTTCTTAAATAACTTAGAATTGCAAGATTCAAATAACAGAAAAGGTTTTACTTACTGATGTCTTCCACCATCTCAGGAAACTGTTCACACACATATATATGTAAATACGCCCCACTGTGGTGCACTACAGTTACTACAGTGAGAAGGTTGTATTCTTATGCGGTTACAAAATAGTTCACATTATCCTAACTATATAACAGTAAATATCTACAATGAATAGTCCAGATTCACCACATGAAAGCAATGGCAAATTTATTGCCCCAGTACTTCGACTTCCTCAGAAGGACTTAGAAATATGAGAAGCCCAAAGTATTTTTACATGCTCTACCACATCATGGTGCACTTAGCAATTAGGAAGTTTAGTATTCTTCAGCTCTGACCTCTCGAAAGTGATCAACTATTTTACCATAAATCACAGTGAGATATCCAAAACAAATTGGCTAATGTGGAAATATTTCTTTCTCACCTCACTTGCCATAAAGACAGCAAGGTAGCAGACACAATAGCAGCTATTATAACAGGGACACTTGCCTGTCCTACTCGAGGTTTGTACCCTAATGCACAGAAAGAATGTTATGCTTCTGATACTTTTGGACACCCACCCCCCACCCTGATCCATAGCAGTGAAGGAACTGGAAACATTGTTATCGTTCTTCTCACACACCGCTCTCCTGCAACCCATGCTCTCTTCTGACCTACAAGCTGCAGTTGTGTTATATCGCAAACAAAATGACTACAATGCACCATGTCTGGGAATAACTGGTTGATACAAAAGACTCAAAGTCATCAAAATATCTTTTACCTCTTGCCACACCACTCCCAGTAGACATCTGCAGCTTGGAACAAAATAATAAACGTTTGCACTATTGTAAAAAAGAAAGAATAAATCATTCAACAATGCAGTTACCGGCAGGAGGTGATCACTTTAAATGTACAAACACTTGGGGGGATGGAGTGTTATGAGTGAGAATACAGATTTGATGGGTCTCAAAAGCAAGGTCTTTGAATGCAGTAAATGATTCTACTTACAAAAGGCAGGTGTGGGAAAATTGTAGTGGGGACATAAGACACATGCATAGTTTATTGCGAGCATGGGAAAATCATACTGTCAGTGAAACACACACGTACAATTTATGGATGAATTTGGGAAAAGCACAATGGGGAAGAAACAAACACAGATGTGCGCACGCACGCCCGCATGCACGCACGCACGCACGCACGCACGCACAGAAAGAACTGGGTACATACAATAATCAAGGAAAAACCAATATGATCCCCATCACCCCTTGATTCAGTGCAGGCATGGCCTTATGCTACTAGGGATACTAACTAAACACTCCCAACCCTTTAACAGTGCGCATCTTAACAAATATTTCCCCACAGTCATTCCACGGTTCTAGGCCTGGAGTTAAACAGGATGGCCCCAAGATGGGAAAGAGGGTGATATGAGAACACGTGGCACCCTTTATAGTCCTGCAGGGCTGGGGTGCTCAGCACAGGTAATTTACAGGGCTCGGTGTCAACAAGGTTAAGCTGATTACAATGGCCCAAGGCCAAGTACATGCAGACTGGAGAGTCCAGCTGAGTAATTTACTGAGACCTAATGGCTCGGTGCTAGCAAGGTTAAGCCAATTGCAAAGGCCAATGCCCCAAGGCCAAGTAGAAAGGAATTTAAAATGACCAACAGCAAGGTGCGCATTAATGCGTAGGGCAGGGAAAACCTTGAATGGCAGGTGTTGTGTTTTCTGACCAGATAGTGGGCAGTTCTGTCATAAGGCAGCCATGATCCTTCACAATACAAGGAGTTACTCTATTTGCTTCAAATATCTGTGCAAAGAAAAACCAGTAATTTGTTGAGGAAAACTAAAGTAGAAAACAAAGTACAAGAGGAGTATAGTGACGAAACATTTGAGAAAAACTTTTTTAGACAAGTCAAAAGGCAAAGAGCAGCAAAACTACTGAGCTGAAGATATCCTGATACAGGAAAAATTATGGCAGGGAATAAGGAAATGGCAGATAAATCATTACAAATACATAGTCACAGAGAGATATAGCACGCTCTTCTGACCACTGAGTCAACACCATCCATTAACCATTCCATTTTTATTTTCCCATATTCTCACACTCTATCCCCACCCAGACTCCATCACACACTTACACATGAACAGAAATTTATGGAGGTTAATCACCTGACCAACTTGCCCATTTTGCGAATATTAGGAGGAAACAGGAGAACCCAGGGAAACCCACATGGTCACCTTGAGAACATGAAAGTCTATGTAGAGTTCTTCTTTTTTTTTTTTTTTTTCTTTGGCTTGGCTTCGCGGACGAAGATTTATGGAGGGGGTAAAAAAAGTCCACGTCAGCTGCAGGCTCGTTTGTGGCTGACCAGTCCGATGCGGGACAGGCAGACACGATTGCAGCGGTTGCAAGGGAAAATTGGTTGGTTGGGGTTGGGTGTTGGGTTTTTCCTCCTTTGCCTTTTGTCAGTGAGGTGGGCTCTGCGGTCTTCTTCAAAGGAGGCTGCTGCCCGCCAAACTGTGAGGCGCCAAGATGCACGGTTTGAGGCGTTATCAGCCCACTGGCGGTGGTCAATGTGGCAGGCACCAAGAGATTTCTTTAGGCAGTCCTTGTACCTTTTCTTTGGTGCACCTCTGTCACGGTGGCCAGTGGAGAGCTCGCCATATAATACGATCTTGGGAAGGCGATGGTCCTCCATTCTGGAGACGTGACCCATCCAGCGCAGCTGGATCTTCAGCAGCGTGGACTCGATGCTGTCGACCTCTGCCATCTCGAGTACCTCGACGTTAGGGGTGTGAGCGCTCCAATGGATGTTGAGGATGGAGCGGAGACAACGCTGGTGGAAGCGTTCTAGGAGCCGTAGGTGGTGCCGGTAGAGGACCCATGATTCGGAGCCGAACAGGAGTGTGGGTATGACAACGGCTCTGTATACGCTTATCTTTGTGAGGTTTTTCAGTTGGTTGTTTTTCCAGACTCTTTTGTGTAGTCTTCCAAAGGCGCTATTTGCCTTGGCGAGTCTGTTGTCTATCTCATTGTCGATCCTTGCATCTGATGAAATGGTGCAGCCGAGATAGGTAAACTGGTTGACCGTTTTGAGTTTTGTGTGCCCGATGGAGATGTGGGGGGGCTGGTAGTCATGGTGGGGAGCTGGCTGATGGAGGACCTCAGTTTTCTTCAGGCTGACTTCCAGGCCAAACATTTTGGCAGTTTCCGCAAAGCAGGACGTCAAGCGCTGAAGAGCTGGCTCTGAATGGGCAACTAAAGCGGCATCATCTGCAAAGAGTAGTTCACGGACAAGTTTCTCTTGTGTCTTGGTGTGAGCTTGCAGGCGCCTCAGATTGAAGAGACTGCCATCCGTGCGGTACCGGATGTAAACAGCGTCTTCATTGTTGGGGTCTTTCATGGCTTGGTTCAGCATCATGCTGAAGAAGATAGAAAAGAGGGTTGGTGCGAGAACACAGCCTTGCTTCACGCCATTGTTAATGGAGAAGGGTTCAGAGAGCTCATTGCTGTATCTGACCCGACCTTGTTGGTTTTCGTGCAGTTGGATAATCATGTTGAGGAACTTTGGGGGACATCCGATGCGCTCTAGTATTTGCCAAAGCCCTTTCCTGCTCACGGTGTCGAAGGCTTTGGTGAGGTCAACAAAGGTGATGTAGAGTCCTTTGTTTTGTTCTCTACACTTTTCTTGGAGCTGTCTGAGGGCAAAGACCATGTCAGTGGTTCCTCTGTTAGCGCGAAAGCCGCACTGTGATTCTGGGAGAATATTCTCAGCGACACTAGGTATTATTCTATTTAGTAGAATCCTAGCGAAGATTTTGCCTGCAATGGAGAGCAACGTGATTCCCCTGTAGTTTGAGCAGTCTGATTTCTCGCCTTTGTTTTTGTACAGGGTGATGATGGTGGCATCACGAAGATCCTGAGGCAGTTTACCTTGGTCCCAACAAAGCTTGAAAAACTCATGCAGTTTGGCATGCAGAGTTTTGCCGCCAGCCTTCCAGACTTCTGGGGGGATTCCATCCATACCTGCTGCTTTGCCACTTTTCAGTTGTTCGATTGCCTTATATGTCTCATCCAGGGTGGGAACCTCATGTTAACACATGTGATTAGGGCTGAATACTGAAATAACAATCAATTGAGAGTGCATAAATAGCAAAAACAAAATTTTATGAGACTGAAAACCAAAACAAATACCAAGACCTCAGGATCAACATCTTATGGTTTGGAAGGAAATGGCTGCAGCAATAATTAATATTTTGCTTACCAAATTCCAACACAGAGAAAAGATTCAGGAACAGTTCTGAAGGATTGGAATGTGAGAATTTAATTCTGCTATTTAATAAAATAAAAACAGAAGAAAATTAGCTTGGTGTCAGTAGGAGGGAAAATGCTATGTCCGATGTTTAATGTGGGTTTATTGTTATACTTGGTCTCTGTCGGTGGTGGTCAACCATGGGTATTGTGCCTCTGGTAGTCATTGGTTTGTTTAGCAGAATCAACTGTGGCTATGGAGGCCGATCCTGGAACAACAGGCTCTGCTATAGTGGCTGCAAATATAGGTCATTGATGAATTGTTGGTCCTCTGTCTACTGTGCTCTTCGCTTAGCTCCAGATCTTTGTGTCGATTCTATTTTGCCAGTGTGACCTCATAAAACTACAACGGTCATACACATAAATACAATGTGCATATGCACAGAAATTCTTTATTGCTGTGGCCAAAAAGGCACATTAAATACACCAACTACAATCAAAACAATTAAATTGTCCCATATGCAAGACAGAAAACGAAAGAAAGAACTATTCACAGTTGCTATTAGTACAAGAAAAGCAAGTTACCTTGAGAAACTCTTATTAAAGTAATGCCACAAGTCACTAGAATTGGGCCAAGTGATCATGAATTTAAGAGGGAGATCTTATTTTACACACTGGTTGCAGTTTTATGGGGTTGGAACTGGCAAAGTAAAAATGACATAAAGATCTGGAATTCTCATGGGAGATATAGCAAAAAGAGAGAATGTGAATGTGGGTGTTAACATAATGATGAGGGATTTGAGAAATGGTTCATGGATCGAAAATGTAATGTTTGGAATGGGAGGCTGTGAGTGTCACTGGAAGGCATGTTTATGCTTCAGATGGATGAGGGAATCAAGCATAATTGATCCACCATTGATGATTACTCAAAGATGGGTGGCAATGTGTGTTGTGGCAGAAAGGCTTCTGAGGATATAAACAGGTTAAATGAATAAGTGTGGGCATGAGCGATGGAATATCACGTGGAAACTGTGAATTCATCCAATTTGGTGGTTTAAAAAAAATGGGAAAACAAATATATTTTTAAAGGACGAGAGATTTAAAAGTAAAATCACAATGCTGGAAAAATGTTATTTTAAATTTACACATACAGCACAGTAACAGGCCATTTTGACCCACAAGTCCGTGCCACCCAATTTACACCCAATTAACCTACACCCCCAGTACATTTTGAAACTGAGCAAGTCAAACATTGCATTTTCTGTAGCAAAGTTAAAGATACATAGCCAACATTTCAGGCTTGAGCCCTTCATCAAGGTGTGGACTAAATGTAGTCAAGCACCCAAAGATGGGGGGGTGTTGTGGCAGGGGGAGGAGCCCAGTCCCACAGGCAGGAGGTAATTGGTGGATAAGAGAGGGAGGTTACACCAGCAAACAAGGGGAGAGGGAAGGGGGTGGAGAGTTGGAGGAAAGAGACAGAGGGTTGGAGAAGAGAGAGGAAGAACAGAGAGTAGGGTAGCTGAAAAGGGAGAAGTTGACATTAATACCATCCAGCTGGAGAATGCTGAGACAGAAAATTAGGTGTTGCTCCTCCAATTTACTGGTCGTCTTGGTTTGAAGTTGCAGACATGGGCAGACATGTCAGTGTGGGAGTGGGTGCAGAATAGAAATGGTTTGCTACTGAGAGATCCCTGTGATTGATGCAAACAGAGTAAAGGTGCTGAATGAAGCAATCTCCCAGTCTGCGTGGGCACAGGATTGAAATGTTTGGTCACTGGGAGATCCTTGTCACTGATGTGGACAAAACAAAGATGCTCAGTGAGATTTAAAACTATTGAAGATCCAAGTCATTGTACACTGATCACCTCAGATGAAACATCAAATACAAGAAGAAATAAGGATTGGCCTCCCCATTGTTCCTTATTACAAAGGGATAAGATATCTTACTACCATTGTTTGGACCCTGCTGACCACACCTCAAAATGTTGTGTACAGGTTCAAATTCTCAGTCCAAGGAAGGGTGTACTGGCTGTAGAAGAAATGGACCAAGCTTCATCACGTCGATACCTGAGATACTGGATTGTCCTGTGATGATAAAATGAACAGACTGGAAAATTCACATTGGACTTGACTGTGTAGATACAGGATTGATGAGCCCTCAGGTTAGGCTGTTTAAAACTAGGGGCCACAACCTCAAAATAAGAGCTGGTCATACTGGATAGAGATGTGAAGAAGTACCTTCAATCAGAGGGTAGTTAAATCTTTGGAATTCCCTTTCCAACAGTGCTTGGAAGCTTTACACTGGATAGAGATGTGAAGAAGTACCTTCAATCAGAGGGTAGTTAAATCTTTGGTATTCCCTTTCCAACAGTGTTTGGAAGCTTCACATTAAGTACAGGTTGGTGGGTACTTGAATATTGAAGAAATCAAGGATATTCTGCAGGGTGAAATCAGAAAATATGTTGAGATAAAAAGATCATCCTTGTTTTTATTAATCCTGGAGCAGATATAGGGCCAAATGCCCAGCCCCTGGTCCTACTCTTAACATTCTTATGTTCTTACATGTTCACCTCAAAAAGGCAAAAATGGCATCAAAATCAGCATTACATCATGACCCATTTAATTTGCAAGCTTAATTCCTCCATGGGCTGCACATAAGCAATGCCCATATAAAATTGCCCTTGGAATATCTCAGCTCTGGCATAGCAGCATTAAAAGATTTGTGGATTGTATGGGATTTTGATGCAGATATGATACAACAAAGAATAATTTGATTACTGCCAGGACTTTTTTCAAGATTTTATGATGTGACAGGATTCCGCAGACTTTTTTTCCTGAAGTGCCTCTCTCAGTTGATTGCTTCATTAACCAAGCCCATTTCTGAGGATTCTATTCTTATACAGTACTTATTTCTACATGAGTGTTCATTTGCTCTGCATTCACAGTTTCCCATTGCTCTATTGCACACTTGATCATGGAATCTTTTGCTTTGTCCTTTCATTATAACTAAATAATTTTCCATTGACCTTGACAGTCATTTGTTTTATTCGACTTGGAAGTTTGGTGTCTTGAGATGCATACACCAAAGCACGTCAGTCTTTTTGATTGACTGATCACTTTTGAAAATAGATCCCATTTTGTTTCGGTAAAAATTCAAATAAAACAACATTGTTGACTTATGGAAATGAAATGCTTGATTTAGGAAAATAGTGTAATATGGATGTTTTATAAAGGATCAATCACATAATCACATAAATTTCTCTCTGGGGACCATCATTTGAGAGTTAGGCTATGGTCAGATTAATCTGGCAAACAGACTGGAGCATTTCTAAGTTTGACATAAAGTCCTGGAGTGATTAAACATGAAATGCAGAGGAATTAGCAGTAATAGAATATAGACAATCTTCTGCAAAACAGATCCTCAAAAATAAGACCATTTACTGGAAGAACTCAGCAGGTTGTGCAACATCAGTGGGGGGGGGGGGAAGCATCGTCAATGTTTTGGGTCAGAATCCTTTATCAAAACCCTTCATCAATCATGAATTCCAACCCAAAACATCGACCATTCTTTTTCACTCATTGATGCTGCTCGACCTGCTCTGTTCCTCCAGAAAATTGTTTTTTTTTTGCTCCGGCATCTGCAGTCTCTTGTGTGACTCCAGTTCCTCAAGAAATGCAGATAGGATGATGGGAGTCAAGTTCAATGGGAAGGAAGATAAAGACTTCCTAATAAGTGTATAAGACACCTTTCTTAATTTGTCCATTAAAAGTACAAGTAGAAAGGGAATGCATGGTAAAGTCAGCTTTAGAAAATTAATGGAAGGACATCTGGACCTTACTAATCATCACCAATAAAAGCAAAATACTGCAGCTTCTGGAAATCCAAAATTAAACAGAAAATGCTGGCTATACCCAGGTAGCATCTTTGGAGCAAGAAACAGAGTCCATTTTTCAGGTGGATGATTTATCCACCTGAAAAAGTTATCTTTAGAACATAGAACTTTAGAGAACAATTCAAGTCCTTTGGCCCTTAATGTTGTAGCGATCTATGTATTCCTACCAAAAAAAAGTACCAAACCAGAATCTTCAACCCTCTATTTTTCTTTCATCCGTGGGCCTCTCTAAGAGTCTCTTAAATGCCCCTAATGTTTCAGCCTCCACAACCACCAGGCATTCCAGGCACTCCCAGTTCTCTGTGTAAAAGATTTACCTATGATAACTCCCTTAAACTTCCTTCCCTTTTGTGTGTGTTTTTTTTTACAAATACTACAATGTTTAATCTTTTTGATTCTTTATCAGTTTTTTTTTATTAAAATGAATCTTGAAAATACCTCCCTGGAAGACAGTTAATTTTAGTCATTGAAATGACAACAAAAGTTGAGCAAGTATAGAATAAATAGATAATGGAAGCATTCAAGTTGGAGATAATTTGTGTTAACATTCAGCATACTCAAAAGGAATAAAGACTGCATCTCCCCAGATGACAAAGAAGAGATTGAAATTAAAAAATGGCAGTTGATGATAAATTTATATTATAAAAGAAAACAAAGTTTTTTTTTAAAATGGAACAGAATAACAATGAAAGAGAATACAAAGGCAAACAGGGAAAATGAGAAAAGATTGATGACTAGTACAATAGGAATGAAAAATCTTTTGAAAACACCATAAAAGGAAAGGATAGGTGAAAATAACCTGATTCGGAATTCAGTCATAAGAAGATATCATTGAGGTTCAAAGGTTTCTTTGTATTTATCTTTAAAAAATAGAGAATAAAGTTAATGCTATATTTGAGGAGGAGGGTCTGGGGGTAATGAATTGGATACAAAAATGGAAAGGAAGTGATAAATAAGTAGCACAAGAAGTGAACAAGTTTTCTTATCCAGATAGGGCAGTTTGTTGATGTAACTGAGATGAACATGGCAGAAGCATTGATCAAAATGTTTGAATATTTATGAAATATCAGATTACGTAGTATTTATGCTCATGTAATAAAACAGAAATGTCATATTACATGAAAACGCCTTTAGTCTGCTATAAGACAGACAAAGATTCACCATTAGTATTGTCTAGTACCCCTTACAGTTAGAGAAAGAGAAGCAAAAATGGGTCCCCTCAGTGTCATTAAGTGTCTGTGTATTCACCTTCAGCCCTACTGCCACCTCTGCAGCCATGCAAAACTCTGGTTCTGTTCAAACCATCGGAAGCCTGAGCCCTGATCCAAACCTCTGACATGATGAAGAAGCCTTCAGTGCCCAGAGCTCCTCGGGAGCTCTCCTTGCTCTCAGCTCCCTCTCTTTCCCAGTTGCGATATCTGGTTCTCATGAGCCAGTCACCAGCAGCCCGCAGCTTGGTGTAAGTCATCAACAGTCTGTGTTTGTGTCCTTTTGCCACTGAGCCCCTTTTGACTGTGGTCACCGTACTTGGGAGAATCTCCTCTGCATCTCCTTCTCAACAGGAGTGGGCAGTGATTTTTCTCCCTGTTACGAGTGTCCTGCACCAGTCTGTTGCTTCCCTGGAGTTGCCATCCTTTGAGGCTGTTGCTGAACACAGGAGCCACCATCTTGGGCCCAAAACCCACAGTTTTTTAAAAATAAAACACCATTCTCTGCTTCAACTGGCCATTTGAAACCTGCATGAAGACATGGGCAGTCAGGGTGGGCTGTAGGATCCTTCAGGGAGAGTGCTGTATCTCTGCTCCCTGCTCTCCCAGTCTCCATAGCAACAACAGCGCCAGCAGCACCACCATTTTTTAAAAATTCTTGAGGTGTCAGAAGATTCAACTATACAAATAATAAACCAATATTTTCTGCAGAAAGACAATCAAGGGTGTTGCAAAATTAGTAATCATATTAATGCAGATGTAACTTTTAAAAGGGATTAAGGATAGAGTAATAACCTGCTTGAAATTGGCAGTTGGATGCAGAAAGCAAAGCTGAATGCATGCTTTTCTGATTGGAGGGAAACATGCAGTGGGGTCTGTTTTTGATCAGTTGGTTTTCTTAATATATGTTGGCACCCTGCTTTCAAGTCCTGAGCAAAAAAAATTGAAGTTGGCACATGGTGCCAACTTGGCAGTTTGAAAGAGAGCGGTGATATGCTTCAAGTGAATTGGTGAAATGTTCAGACACATCATGGAAGCATGTGTGGTGCACTGTTAGCCAGAATCAGACACACACAAGGTAAAGGCTGTACAACAGGCTTTAATCCACATAGACTTCCACAGAACTAGGCTGGCTGCGGCTGCAGCAACTCTGAATGAGGCCTCTGCAGGCCCAGGCTTATATCCCGGAGGGTGATTGACTCCCGACTGGATGTGGCTTGATCCATTCAGGCCGACTGATTGACAGCCGGCCAGGTGTTGTCTTGTCCCCTTACACTCCTGCAGGTACAGAGGTTTCCCCCTGCAGTGAGCTGGTGGTGTATCAACACACAATGTAATGTGGCTATGTGTGAATTAATACACTTTGTGAAGAGCAATCTGACTGGGTATACCAACTAAAACACAGAAGGGCTTTGGGTAGATATACACACATTTCTGAGGAGCGCAGAGAAAATTGATAATGTGGTTCATTGTAGAAAAGTGTGTGAGATCCTGATCATCTGCGAAGGCAGTGAATAAGTGAAATGAATGGTGCAGACCACCAGAAATGGGGAGAAACCCCTCCCCTGGTGATACACACTATTAATGACTCCAAAGACTGAGTGGAGAATGATAGGCTTTAATACACATTAGATTTTGGCTGGCCAACTCCATGTGCTCGAATGAATGGAAGGGGGCAGGGAGGTCGACCTTTATGGCCAGGTCATGGGGAGAAGTTACAGGGGGTCAAGTCACCAGTGGGTGGGCCAGCCACATACACAGAGCAGCAGCAGTATATACATGTATACATATCACCACACCCAGTTGAGAAGGAGAAGCAGAGGAGATGACTATAAAGGGCAGTGATCATGGCAGCAGACAAGCAAGAGGCTCAGCAGCTGAGGGACCCACACAGGCTGTGGGCTTCTTGTGGTCGGGGGACCCAAACATTCTGTGAGCTGCTAGACACTGGCTCATTGGAACCAGGTTTTGGAGCCAGCACTCGAGAGGTTGCTCAGGGCAAGAAGGGCTCCCAAATGGACTCGGGGCATTGAAGGGCTCCTGATCATATCAAAGGTTTGGATCTGGAGCTCAAGTTGCCCATGAATCAAACAGGAATCTGCAGCTGCTAAGGCTGTAAGTGTAACTGCAAGTGGTGCCAGACAACACTAATAGCGATTTCTTTGTCTGCCTTACAGCAGGCAGAAGCAATTTTGTGTAATATTACATGTTCTGCACTTTTACATGACAATAAAGGAATCTTAAATCTAAAACACAGGATTTATGCAACAATTTCACTGGTTCAGCACAAGCTGGTGAAATGTATGTATTTCCTTGTTCTATGCTTTTCAAATATTGGAGCAGAAACAGAGCAGACATTTTGGAATGTTTTGATGGATTAGCAATTTCAATGAAATATAAGGATTAGAGAAACTGGAAGCACTCACTTTAGAGCACGAGTGATGCAAAATTATCATGAGATTAGATTCAAGAATTCAGATTTCAGGCTGATTGATATTGAAGTATTTGACTCCACACTAAACTCGAGAGAAGAAGTAGAAGGAATCATTTGTTGCATGAGACAATGCTAAGTGACCTTGTCATTGCTGAGATGGAGATAGCCTGGTGACATGTTTGCAGGATAACCTCTCCCTCAATGCCAGGAAAATAAAATAACTGGTCATTGACTTCAAGAAAAGTATTGTTAGAGGGGTGGGTGGACAGAAATTTCAATGATGTTTCATCCACATGAGAAAATATAGTGAACATTTTTTTTCCCAATAGGTTTGGTTGCTGGGGATTATGATAGACAATATTAAATGGAACAGAAATATAATTTCAGATTTGTTGTATCACATAGGAAATTGGAGAAAAAATGAATGAACTTTTATTGAAGTTTGCATGTGTTTTTTTAAATATTTTAGTTAAATGTTTTTCCATACATGTCATTAATACATGTCATGATACAATAAAAATTAGTGTTTAAATTGAGGAAAATTTCATTCATTACATGATGGTTATAACCCCTCCCTCAACCCCCCAATAAAGAATATATATAATAATTATATATAGTATTAAAAAAAAGTGTAGTATCATGGGTTGCCCGGAGTATTGCTCCCCAATGCATTGGAACTTCACAGATTTTATGTGATGATTTTTCATTTTAAGGAAGAAGGTTAACACAGGTCTTCAGAAGCTGGAAGAACATTTCTATGTATTTAGACCTAAATTTTGTGTATTCAGGCTCCAAATTCACACAAGTAAAGGGTATTTATTTCTCAAATTATATATAATTTTCTCTAAAGAAATACAGTTTTTAATTTCTGCATTCCATCTTCCCATGCCTAAACAGGAGTCTGATTTCCAAGTCACTGCAATACATTTCCTTGTTACTGCCAATGCTATTTTAAGAAATTTTGTTTGATATATTTTAGTTTGGGTCTTGTTCCTTCCATATTTCCCAGTAGAAATAAATCTGGGTTTAATGGAAATATTATACCTGTACCTTGTTCTAAGAAGTTTTGTTGATCCACCAAATAAGTGTGAATACTGAAAACAAATTTTCTACGACTTGCTGCACTTCATGGTTTTGTCTGCTTGAAATAGAATTAAAATATGACAGGAAATCACAAAAATAAGTTCAATCTAAAAAATGATACGTGATGGGAAATTTTTAAGGTATTTTTCGTGATCAGCAACCCAAAATCCATAAAATACACCCAACAGTGTTCAGGAAACAAAGTCTTTGTTTGGTGCAAGAACTGCTCTGCCCAAAAGCAAGGAACTGCAGAGAGTTGTGAACACATCTCCAGCTATTACACAAACCAACCGTCTCGCTGTCTTGGGACAGCAGCCAATATATTTGAAGACCCATTCCACCAAGAACACTCTCCATTTCTCCCCCCCACCTTCTGTATGGCAGAAGGGACATGAGCTTCAAAACATTTCAGATTCAGATTTCAGATTTATTTTCGGGGTACATACATGACATCACAAACAACCCTGGGATTCCTTTTTCCTGCAGGCATGACAGAATTACCACTAATTGGCAGTACAAAAAACTGTACACAGCATAAACATATAAACAAAAATAAGAACTGTAAACAAATAATGGATGTAAACAAACTGACTCTGCAATACAGAGAGAACAAAAAGAAAATCAATAAAATACACAAGTAAGAGGCCTCAAAGTAGTCTCTGATTTTGAGTTTGTAATTAAGGAGTCTGATGGTAGAGGGGTAGCAACTGTTCCTGAACCTGGTGGTGCAAGTCTTGTGGTACCTACACTTCTTTCCCGATGGCAGCAGCAAGAACAGAGCGTGTGCTGGGTGGGGTGGGTCTTTGATAATTGCTCCTGCTCCCCAACAGCAGAGTTACCTGTAGATGTACTCAGTAATAGGGAGGATTTTGCCTGTGATGTCTGGACTGTGTCAACTACCTTTCAGCGTGCTTTATGCTCACGGGTATTGGTGTTCCCATATCAGACTACAATGCAGCCAGTCACACACTTTCCACCATACCTCTGTAGAAATTTGCCAGGATTTCTAGTGACATAACAAGCCTCCACAAACTCCTGAAGAAGTGCTTTCTTCACAATGCCATTGGTGTGTTGGATCCAGGAAAGATCCTCCATGACAACTTGATCCTTCAGATTCAATGGCATTTTCTAAAAGGGCCTCTTATATGATGACACCGATGCAATTTTCTCTCGATACCTTGCACTTTGAAATTTCAAACCCTTCACTTTTTGATTTACTGTAACACCACATTCTGCACTTTTATTTATTTCACCATCTGCTGTCCTAAAGTATAAGTTGACATTCCTGAATAGAACATAGAACAAGCTTTTCACTTCATATGATGATAAAGAACGTCATCAGCATTTCAAATAAATAAATTCATCAATTGGATGCATGATTGCGTGGGAGAGAGTTAAGCAACTTTGTTGACAAATTGGTCTGAATCAGTCCTCCTTTTGATTATTAACTAAGGAAATGAAAATGTCCTCAAAAATAACTTAATTCACTGTAAGATAGGAACCCATGGAGGAGTTATATACACAATCTAATCATTTCACCAAGGGAATGCTGCATTGTCAGAGGCCAACTTCCTATCAAGATTTAAAACTCATTCTCACATTAGGCATCTTGTTCAAATAGGTTAAAAGAAGTGCTGTGGCTGAATATTAAACAAAAACCAAACAGCAAAGAAAGAAGGCCGGAGAGGCTGCGAGTCTTCGATAAGAATGAAATATAAATACTTGAAATGCTCAAGGGGAAAAATTAAGTCAAATCTTCAACCTTCAAAACTTCATATTGAATTTAACAATAGCTAACAACCAGATCTTCAGGTTTCCAGATTCAGAACTGACAAGGTCATTAACCTGGAATGTTAACTGTTTCTCCCTCTGTCGATGAGAGAGCGGTGAAGAGGGGTGAGCTGCTGCTTCATAGATCCAGTGATCCAGCTTCAGTCCAATGCGGCCTCCCATCTACCACCATCTATTCAGTCCTCTGATATGCCATAAGCAAGGACCAGACTAGGCTTTTATTAACAGGAGAAACCACCTCTACTGACCAGTGGGATACGTTGCCCATTCCCCTGAGGGCTGTAACGGGTAGTGTGACTTGTGGCAATGCTTCTGCCAAGAAGATATTGCCAAAGCTCCGAGCTCATAAAAGCTGAACCTCTGTTGCTATGAATGAAACTCAGATAACCAAAAATACTAAAAATGAAATTAAGACATCTAATTACAGAACCAGCAGAAACATCAGTACAAGGGATAGCGAAAGGGAAATGAGAAAATTCATCAATTACACTAAGAAAGTAAACATTTCTATTATTTTAAGATAGTGGCCCTTTAAAATCAACACTGAGGTGTTCAAAGGGTTTAGTAGGAAGGTGGGGGTTTGTACAGGTACATGATCCTTTATCCGGAACCCTTGGGGGATAGGGTGTTCCAAATTTCGGATTTTTCCAGATTTCGGAAAGCCCACCCGAATTGTGCTGCCATATCCACCCCCACCCCCTTCTGGTCCCTCGGCTGCTCGGACGTCTCCCCTAACCGTGGTCCCTCGGCAGCCTGGCCGTCACCCCCAACCGCGGTCCCTCGGCCGCCCGGCAGTCTCCCCCAACCGCAGTCCCTCGGCCATTTCCCCCAACCGCAGTCCCTCGGACATCTCCCCTGGCCACTCGGCAGACTTCCCCGGCCGCCCGGCAGACTCCCCCGACTGCCTGTCCCCCACGCCAGATTTTGGAGCTTACTGGATTTTAGATGTCTGGATAAAGGATCGTATACCTATAATAACGTGGTTTCGTAGTGCCCAGTAGTGAATCTTCACGACAAGCCCTTTGTAGCGCAGTTAGAAGCATCTTCACTTGTTGCAGAGCCGTATTAAAGGTCAAGCCCGGATTCTCCAGTAGACGCTGTCTAACATACCCAGATTCTAGACCGTTTTTGAATGCGTCTAATATCAGGGACTCACGGTGAGCTTCAGCCATGACAGCAGTGCAGGCACAGTCCCTGGATAGCCCTTTCAGGGTGAGTGTGAAAACATCTACGCTCTCACCTGCTTGTTGCTTCCGAATGTGAAGCTGGTGTCATCATCTGCATAATAGGCTCTAAGGAGATTCACTGCATTCTGATAGCTAGCTACCTCTCCTACTATGTCTCCAAGGAGATCCACGAGATGGTCAATTTTCTCGGCGTCTTGCACGACATTGTTCTTTCGCATGTACGCTTCAAAACACTGGAGCCAGTGGTTGAACTTTTCTCCGGCTTGGGTGGTATCCTGATCTATCTCGAGTCATCCAGGTTTCAGGGAAGTATCCATGATTTTTCTTCTGTTAATAAAATTGATATGCCGTAAGCAAGGACCAGACTTGTATCATTCTATAGGCTTTTATTAACAAAAGAAGCCACCTCCACTGACAGTGGGATAAGTTGCACCATCTGTTATACCAGTAGGGTGGAACCAATCTACAGTCATAACCAATAGCAAGCAGTTAGCATAATACATTACATCACTACATTCTCACCTGCATCTCCTCCATATCTCACACATCTGCCTTAGCCCCCACTATACCTACATGCAATAAGGACAGGATTCTCCTTGTCTTCACCTAAACCCCACCCCCCCCCCCCAGCCTCTGCATCCAACATATCCTCCTCCACCATTTTTGCCACTACTATTTTACCCCACCACCAGACACAAATTCTCCAATCTCTGCCTTCCCCAGGGACTGATCCCTCTGTAACTCCCTTGTCCATTCCTCCTGCCCTATCAATCATCCCCCTGGCATTTATTCCTGTGACTGCAGCATGAGCTCCACTTACACCCACACCTCCTCCCTCACTACCATTAAAGGCCCCAAAACAGTCGTTCCTTCCAAGTGAAGTAACACTTCACTTGTGAATATGCTGGGGTCATCTACTGCATCCAGTGCTCCCATTGTGGTCTCCTCTATATTGCAGAGACTGGACGCAGACTGGGAGATCACTTCATGGTGCACCACAGCACTATCTGCCACAATAGCATGGATCTCGCAGTGGCCACCCATTTGAATTCCCCACCCTATTCCCTTGCAAACATGTCTGTTCATGGTCTCACAAACTGCCAGACTGTGACCACCAGAAAATTGGAGGAACAATACCTCTTCTGTCTGGGCACCTTCCAAATGGATAGCATTAACAATGACTTCTTGTGATTTCCGTTAGAACCCGTATTTCCATCTTCTTCCCCATCTCCTTTCCTCTAGCTCTATCACCTTTTTTTCTCTTCCCTTTTCCCTCTGTCTTTTTTAACAGAGCCTAAATCAATTCTCACCTTTCCTCTTATCATATCCAATTAACACCTTTGGTCTGTTGGTCTGTATTTCTCCCTATCCCATTCTACCCGCCCCCCCCCCCGCCCACTTCTTCCCCAGCCTTTAATTCAGATGCCTGCTTTTTCATTCATACTCAGGCCAGAAATGTCAGTAATATATCTTTACCTCCTATGGATGCTACAAGTCCAGCTGTGTTCCTCCAGCATTTCTCTGTTTTGACTACAATCACAGCATCTGCAGACTTTTGTGTTTCACTAAACCCTGGCCTTCTGTGCCATCCCCATGGAGTTTCTAAATTGTCCCTGTGATCACATGTGTTGCCTCCGGGTGCTCCACAGTTCATTCTACACTCCAGAGGTGTGCAGGTTGGAAATTATTTGGCTACTGTAAATAATGGCAAGAGGGTAGATGAGTGGTGGAATCTACAGGGAGTCGGTGAGAATGTGTGGATTTTAAAAAAAAAATGTTAATGGAGATGAGTATAAATATATTGTGAGGATCTCAGTGGGTCAAAATGACTAGCTCCATACTCTAACACCCCATGACTCAAGATGTTTCTTGACCTGTTGAGTATTTCTGGAATTCTTTGTTCTTATTTCAGTTTTTCAGCATCTAAGTGTTTTGCTTTTCTAATGTGTGATTTACAGTTCCTGTTTTTTTTCTCTCCCTTTCCTGCCTCTCTCCTCCATTTATCAGCATCTCCTTCATGCAGGATTAACTAGCCTTCATCGCCTGTCTTGTCTGACACCATCATCATTAGGTCTGCCTTTCAGGCTCTCTTGATCTCCTTGCTATCGCAGTCATTCTATTTGTTCTCTCCACCTCTCCCCCTTCTCTCCAAATGTGCACACGTGCTTGCCTTCCATCTTTGCTA